>NC_059139.1:14514621-14817651 GCF_020740605.2 Lemur catta | reverse complement strand
ACCTGAGTCTAGATGTCTGAAGCATGGTGATTCTTTGCCAGTCTCATGTTCAAATAGAAAGACAATAGATTTCAGAACGTGTATCTTTGGAAGATTGCCTCAGCATACTGAAGTGCTCAATATGGTGTTTCACTATTCTACTCTTAAAGTTTCATCATAGCTACTATGGTTCCTTTAGAGCAAAACTTATGAGGTTTTTAGAAGCTACTTAATACCTTTGGGAGGCATTTCAGATTAGAGAGACGTGAGAGATGTTTTATATTGTATCATTCGCTTTATATGTAAACAAGTCCTTTCAATTCTCTGTTAACAAAATTGATCTTGATGTAGTGTTCTTTTAAGTGTCTCTGTATAAAAAACAACATGCACTATTATTATCATTAAAAAAGTCCTGATAGAGGACCCTGGCATAAGTAAGAAGCATGGAAGGATGTTGTAGAAAATATGCTGTAGGTGTGTAATTTGTGGTTCACATAAAAATTCTAGTGATCTTGTTTCATTAAACTGTTTCAAAGGTATTTTCATTTCAAAGAAGAGATCATCAGCATATTGTCTGAATAATCCCAGTGTAAAAAGCCTTTTGTTTTTTCATGAGCAAACTGAAATTACATAGACAGGTACCGATTTTGATTGCAACAGTAGCATTCAGTGGAGAAAACGAAATTTTAAAATGATTATTTGTTATTTTAGTAATTCCTTTGACTATCTAGATTTTTTTTCTTATCCATAGCTGGTATCACTCAATTCTTAAGTGGGCACTGCTGTATTGTTCTTTCTGTAAATTGTAGTATATTCCACTAATTTATTTTATGACATTTTAAATCATAAGGTTTTTAACACTAGAACTAAGGAACACAGAGCTCGAGTCTCCCTCTCATTCAGAGGAACACATGTTCTGTGGGTGGAATGGAGAGTTGCCTCTGATTCCACATTTCCTCCTTAACATGAGAAACAGTGCACTTCTCCAAGAAATCTGTGTCCTCCCAGCGTGTCTCTCAGCATATTTTCTTCCCCAAGGTCCAAAAAGTCACAATCTACAATCGACAAATTAATCTTTCAGTCCCCAGATGGCCCTGAGGGTACATGCTGCTCTTATCTACCATTTCCTGATTGTCTACATCTCTGTAAAATGCTTATAAGCTATGTGAGTAAATTAAATGTTCTGGCTTTTAATTTACTCTAAGGATCCTCGCAGACCAGCAGTTCAGGCATCCCCTGGGAGTGTTTTAGGAAGGCAGAATTTCAGACCCTAACCCATCATGACTGAATTAGAATCTGTATTTTCACCCTGATTCCCAGGTGATTTGTATTCAAATTAAAATTTGAGAAGTACTAGTAAAGTACTTATGGAACAAATTCCTATAAATGTGAACTCTAATGTCAAAATTCAGTGTAAGAATTCTTTATGCCACATTTGTACCCTCATCTTTCTTCCAACCTGTAGTGTACCCACTACCCATTCCCTCAGAATTACCTCTACTCCCAGTTTTAAACCAGTTCTTGACAATATTGTTCCTTTTGGAAAATTTATCCTTTGAACTGGCTCCGTCTTTTAGGTCCTAAAATTTTAGTTCTTGATCAAGTTACGAATCCCTTTGAATCCTTTCATGTGGGACTCACTATTGGTCCCCTGCCTTTCACCTTTGGATTTTTTTCTGCAAGTGACTGTCTCTTTTCCCCATAAATATAATTTGTGTTGTAATTCCTTTCCCCAGCTATGATCTTTTATAGCAGTGATTCACTTTAAAGACAACTGTCAAACTGCTGTACTTACAAAAATGTATCAATTCATCAGCTGTCTAAGGCAGACTCCAATCCAGAGTTTGGTATCTGCAAGGAATCACCCGCATCAGTAAGGAAGGGCCAGAGGACCAAAAGGGAAGAATTAGTGTTCATGTCCTGATGTGCTAAATCCATAATTGTTGTAACATCCCTTAATGATTCCTTTCTAGAAGTAACAGAGAAAATAATTAAGAATATAGAGTATTGGAAATATATTTAATAAGCTTAAACTATTATACTGTATGAGTATTGTGACACAGAGCATTAAACACTAACTTACAGACACACCAAGAATATTCATGTAATTTGATCATGAACAAAGCTGACAAATAAATCTTTAAAAAATTTAAACAAGTATTTCCATATAGTTTGCATTGACTGATCAAAGTGTAATGAATAAGATATCAAGAAAAAAGTTTTTTTTTAAATCTATGTATCAGGAAAAGTCAGCTAAGAAATTTTTATCTTAAAAAAGAAATCAAAGGAGGGTCTATTTAGGATGAAAATATAATGAGTTTCTACCTGTCACGAGACAAATGGAAAAAAGTCTAAATGGTACACACAGAAAAGCATACCTCCATATATACGAATTAAAAAGCAAGTGAGCTATATTAATAAACTAAGCTTTTGATGTAAATAGAAAGTTTTAAATGAATAGCAGGAAGGAAAGAATTAATATTATAAACTGAAATCAATGCAATAAGAAAAATAGCAAGATAAGAAGAGTTGTTGATCAGTACAATCAAATACAGTTTTTTGAAAACGTTCATCAATGACAAAAGATTTGGAAAACATGATAAACAAATAAGAAAGGGCAAAAAACAAGCAAATTAAGAATATTAGCACTGATAATGGTAGCACAGAGGACAATGTGGTAGAAAAGAATGATGCTGAGGATGTTTTAAAAATAACAAAATTGGGTGTTATTCATAATTTGATTTCAATATATATATTTATTTTGAACTCAGAAAGGAGAATAATACTTGAAAATTGCAAAATTGAAACAGGAGAGAATGTCCTAGCTTCCCAAAAGGTCACAGTCATCAGAATTTTGGGAAAATTTTGTATAATTTGAAGGATAATTCCCATCTGTAGTAAGTAGTCAACTTGGGCTGTCAGTACCCATTACGCAGTTCTGAAGCATCTTCCACGCTTTTAGATATTTGTCACAGATGCAACCTACTTCTTGGTACCAAAATCTATTTTAGCCAAACTGGACTGCCATACCATAATACCATAGATAGTGGTTTAAACAACAGAAACTTATTTTCTCAGTTCTTGAGCCTAGAGTTCTGAGATCAGGAAATCATGTCAGCGTAATCAGTTTCTGGTGAAGGATCTTTACCTGGCTTGTGGATGGCTGCCTTCCTACGGTGTCTTCACATGGACTGTCCTTGATGTACGCATGGGGGGAGAGAGAGAGAGAGAGAGACAAAGCTCTCTGATGTCTCTTCTTAAAAGGACATTAATCCTGTTGGATCAGGACACCCACCCTCGTGACCTCATTTAACCATATTACTTCCTTATAGACCGTATCTCCAAATGCACTCACATTGGAGATTAGGGCTTCAACATACATATTTTGGGGATATGATTCCATGATTTAGTCCACAGCCTTTCAAACTTGGCCCCCCAAAAGTAATGTACTTCTTTCATTTAAAATATATTTGTTCCATCCCAACGTCTCCATGTCTTAAATTGTTCCAGCATCAACTTTAAAGTCTAAAGTCCAAAGTCTCATCTAAATATCATCTAAATCAGATATGGATGAGACTCAAGATACAGAGTCATCCTGAGACAAAAAAATCCTCTCCAGCTGTGAACCCGTGAAAACAGACAAGTTATGTGATTCCAAAACACAATGTGGGAAGGCATAGGATAGACATTCCCATTCCAAAAGGGAGAGATTGAAAGACAAAAAGGGTGATGGATCGCAAACAACACCAAAACCTAGCAAAGCAAACTTCATTTGATCTCAAGGCTATATATATAACAACCCACTTTGATTCAGTCCTCTGCCATTTAATCCCAATGAGGTGACTGCTTCACCATTATTGCTCTGCAGGGCAGCCCTGCCCACCAATCTCTCTCTGAGGCCAGCCTGGCATTCTGAAATAGAGGAGGGGGCAGCCTTGCCCCTTGGGCTTATAGTGGGAGTCACAACCCTGATGGTTTCTGAATGCCCTGTGGAGTCATTCTTCCTCTCTTTTAAAGGATAAAATATTTTTGCAGCTGAATAGCTCTATCATGATGCCCTGTTCCTTACAGTCCAAACTTATGCCTTGGTCCAATGGGACAGTGTTTCTGCTGGTTTAATTCCATCTTTATTCCTGGTTTCTGCTGAGGTGGCTATTTAAATTTGTGGTTTACATCCATTCTAATTTTATCAAATGGTTGTCAGCCACATGCTTGGTGTTCTTTTCAAAACAAACTTGCTCACATTTTACAATATGAATAGACTAAAAACTCTTCTAATGCTTAAGTTATGGTTCTTTTTTGCTTAACAATTTCTTTTTTAAATTCATTCCTACCATCTCACATTTTACTATAAGCAGTAAGGAACACTCAGGCCTTACCATAAATATTTTGTTTAAAAATCTCCTCAGCTAAATATGTTATTTCATGGTTTACAAGTTCTGTCTTCCAGGAGAACACAATTCAGCCAAGCCACTTTGCCACTTTTTAACAAGGATTGCCTTTTCCCCATTTTCCAATGACCTTGTCTTCATTTCTGAGACTTCACCAGAATGGACCTTAAGGTCTGTATTTCTACCAACATGCTGTTCTTGACTATTTATATTTCCCTAAGAAGATAGAGGCTTTCTCTCCAGCTCTCCTCTTTTATTTATTTTTTGAGCCCTCACCAGAATTGCCTTTAATATCTGTATTTTTACCAACAGTCCCTTCTGGGCAATCCTACCTTTTTCTAGCATGTACCTCAAAACTCCTCCAGCCTCTCTCTACCTATTACCCGGTTCTGAAGCCTCTTCCACAGTTTTAGATGTTTGTTACAGTAGCACCCCACTTCTCAGTACCAAAATCTGCATAAGTCAGTTTGGGCTATCATCACACTATACAACAGACTAGGTGGATTAAATGACAGAAATTTATTTTCTCACAGTTCTGGAGCCTGGAATTCTAAGATCAGCGTGCCAACATGGTCAGTTTCTGGTGAGGCCTCTCTTCCTAGCGTGCAGATGGCTGCCTCCTTACTGTGTCTTCACACGGCCTTTTCTCAGTGTATGCTTGTCGAGGGACAAGGAAGGCTCTCTGGTGTCTCTTCTTATAAGGAAATTAATCATATTGAATCAGGGCCACTTTTGTGGCCTCATTTAACATAATTATCTCCTTGCCCTACAGCAGTCACATTAGTGGTTAGGGCTTCAACATATGAATGTGAAATAGGATACAATTCAGTCCCCAGCATCATCTTGCATAAATATTTTGAGAAAGGAAAGTTATCCAAATATTTTATAAGGATGGAGTATCTATGATAGCCAAATTAGAAAAGGATAGAGGTTTATATTTTTAAGAAGATGGCAGATGTTGATAATGTTGATACTAAGTAATAAATACATACAGGTTCTTTATGCTATTTAGTTCATTTTGTGTATATTTTAAATTTTCTGCAATAACAACAGTAAATACACAAGAAAGAACACTAGAGATGAACAAAGAGGAAAAACAAATAATAAATCATTATCATTTATTGTAAGTTTGCTTTTCCAGGAGGTATATTCTGGGATAGAGTTTGGGATGCAAGGAATCCATTCCTATGGAGTGAGGTGATTAAACAAGAATTTGCAGAGAGAAAGAGAGAAGATGAACTCCCATGTACACCTGAACACAAACTCAGGTAAGTCTATGCAGGGCTATGGAGCTGAACTATTCTATCTCACCTATCCTGTATGGGACTGAAATGCCCTGGCCTTTGTATGCCTGCCTCTCTTAGATATTGCATGTGGGCTGCCTAGGAAGCATGTGACCTAGGGTGAGCAGGCTTGCAAGTTCAGGTAATTCTTGAAGGGGCTGACAGCCAAAGGTTATTTCTTGACCTCACTCCCAGAATCTGGGCCATATATTTTTCTTTGAAGGAAAATTGGGTGTCACAGCTTCATTCCCATCACAAAGTCCTCCCCTTGTGACCCTTGAATCAGCTTTTGTATATACATTTTTAAATTTTTACTTGACAAATTATAATTATATATTTTTATGGGATAAAATATGATGTTATATGTATACAATGTGAAATGATTAAATTAAACCAATTAATATATCTAGAACCTCAAATACCATTTTTTGTGATGAAAACATTTGAACTTTACTCTGTTAGCAGTTTTGAAATATACAATACATAATTATGAACTATAGTCGCCATGCTGTGCAGTAGATCTAAAAAAACCCCTTATTCTTCCTGTCTAACTGAAACTTTATAGCATTTGACCAACATCTCCCCATCACCCCCAACCTACCAGCCTCTGGTAACTACCACTCCACTCTCTACTTATATGAGTTTGATTGTTTCAGATTCCACATATGAATGAAATCATGCAGTATTTTTCTGTGCCTGGCTTATTTCACTTAGCATAATGTCCTCCAGGTTCATCCATATTTTCACAAATGACAAGATTGTCTTCTTTTTCAAGGCTGAAAGGGATTTCATTGTGTATGTATACCACATTTTCTTTATTATGAACAAAAGTATGGAGGTTCCTCAGAAAAACTGAAAATAGAACTAACATAAGATCCAGCAATCCAATTTCTGGGTGTATGTCCAAAGGAATTGAAATCCCCTATGTCACAGAGATATCTCCCATGTTCACTGCAGCATTATTCATAAGAACCAAGGTATGGAACTGACCACTTTTGAATATACTTTTGAGGAACAGCTTCTCGAGGTTTCAAGTGGGCCTTCCTTTCTGGGGTAAAGGCAGTTGCAGGAAAGAGGCCACCATTGTTACAGCTGACATCTGACCTAGCCACTGCAACAGATACTCATCCTCTCCTTCCTCCACATCTAAACTAGATGCCTCTCACCCTCAGCTAATACCTCTTCCGGTTTCTGGATCTTCCCTAATTCTCTGAATCAAACCTTCAGTCTTGAGGGACCTGAGACCCTCAATAGCCTGTCATTCTCAGGGTGGAGGTGCTGAAACAAGTCTGTTTATCATCACAACAGCACAAGGAACTACTGAAAGGACAGTAAGTGAATTACTTATTTTTCAATATATTATCACCACCACCATTTTTTAAACAGAAATTCTTTCTTTTGGGGATGATCAGGATCATGTATACCTATGAAGATAATATTTTCTTTTTTTTTCTCTTTGAGACAGAGTCTCGCTCTGTTGCCCAGGCTAGAGTGAGTGCCATGGCATCAGCCTAGCTCACAACAACCTCAAACTCCTGGGCTTAAGCGATCCTACTTCCTCAGCCTCCCAAGCAGCTGGGACTACAGACAAGTGCCACCATGCCTGGCTAAGTTTTTTTTCTATATATATTTTTTAGTTGGCCAGATAATTTCTTTCTATTTTTTTTAGTAGAGACGGGGTCTCACTCTTGCTCAGGCTGGTCTGGAACTCCTGACCTTGAGCGATCCACCCGCCTCGGCCTCCCAGAGTGCTAGGATTACAGGCATGAACCACCGTGCCCGGCCGATAATATTTTCTTATTGCCTATTTATCTCTGAACATAAGGTACCACAGAACCCTTAAGATAGCTATAAGGTTTGATGGGTCTTTTGCAATTTCTGGTGGAAATTTCCCCACCTTTTGTGGCCCACAACCTCTAAACTTGTAGAACCAGAATTATGGGACAGAAAGTACACATTCTCTAAATAAACCATTGAGAGTTATCTTAAATAGGAACATTTCTGCTTTCATACCTTGGTTCATGGATCACACATATTCTTCCTATGGAAAACATCATATGTTAAAATAGTTTTTATTCAATGTGCGTGCTGAATCCTGGAGGATGGCTTTCCACTGTTGTAAAATATCATTTATGAGTTCGTGTCTCAAATGTGCTTTCAGTAAATTGTTCCAACCTTCCATTAGACTTACAGCTTCTTGGCAGTTGATATGAGATATAGTTAATGAATCCCATGCTTTGAGACCTAATTCTAGTCTTCCTTTTCTGAAAAATGGGTTCCTTTATGCTAAGTAATGTGGGGTCTTGTGCCAATGAAATAAATACTTTGCAAACCTTAGATAATGGTGTTGGCTAGGACCATGTAGGAAGAAAAGACAAATCTATACCCTGTAAAGCTGTGAATTCCTGTCAGAATAAACCACTGGCTGCTTTAAAGTAAAAGAAGTTTGATATAGTAGTCAATTTGCCAACCTGTGACCAATTGGTTTTCTCAACAAATGTTGTCATTTCAGGGTTTAGTATTTGTCTCGGTTGCTAGAATTCAAGATTTTTCAGGGCCTCAAATTTAATATATCTATCCCATACATCAAAATATTCTTACCCAAAATACTGCTGATTTGGCCTGCATTTTAAGCGGAAAATAAGTCTTTAACTTAGACCTCAATTTCTTCTGACTTCTTACTATAGGAGATCATAACCTGCTTATACTAAGGAGACTTCTTGACACACATTTAGCATAAAATTGCTTGTTAATTACTTTAGTCCTCCATTATCTTTTTTTCCAGCATAACTTTAGTGTATTCATGTCCATCCAATTCCATTGTCTTTATACTTAATATATATTTCCTCCCAAGAAATACCACCCAATTCTCCACCAGTGGAAGTCTACCACCATCCACCAATGATGGGGTCCTTGATTTCAACATGATAATCAGTGAGCCAAATCTCAAATGTTATCTCATCACCTATTTCTCAGGCAACTGGTACCAACTCTTACAGATGAGATTTTCTGGGTAGCAAACCTTGAATTGGGATTGATGTATAGAATGTTAATTAGGGATTGCCCTTAGACTCAACCCCTGAAGAAGGAAAGGGAAAGAAGTAGGATTTGCAGAAGGAAAGATTCAGTTGTAAAGCATGGCTAAGAATAGGTTCAGCTGACACAAAGTGGCCACTCTGGGGCCATACACACATACACACACACACACACACACACACACACACACACACACACACACACAGATAAAGCACACAAAGACATATATACACATTTATGAAGTCCACTAAGGATGTGTGAACAAAATAATTAAAATCATAAATAGATACATTTTACACTATCAGAATGCAAAAAACACCCACAAAAATTAAGCAAATTTCAATATAATTAACAAAGCAGGAGAAAATAAATGCATTATATTAAATATAAAGAAGTCTAAGGAAGAGTATCTAGAATGTACAGATATATATAAGTAATGGACAAAAGTAAAAAAATCACAGGAACAACTCAGTAAGAAAAAAGGACAAAAGTGAACAAGCAAATCATAAAAGAAGAAATAAAATAAAACATAAACAAAAGGAAATGTTTTTCAGGCACAAGAAAAACAGGGAAATGCAAATTAAAATAACACAACATTGTTTGAATATCAGGAAAGAACAATTATAATGTCTGATAATTTTAAATATTAACAATATGGTGGGAAAGTGGATACGTTCAAAGAGAACCAGTGGCAATGTATATTCATAAGCCACATTGAAGGGCAACTTGACTGCATTTATTCATACATAAAATGAACTTGATCTAAAGACCACTTGCTAGTTTATACTCTAGAGAAATATTTATACAAATATTCTACCTATACTGCCAAGTTAGGACTCCAAAATATATTGCAATTCAGAACATGAGCTGCAGAAAAAATATGTGTATTATGATACCATTTATGGAAAACTAATGAAGTCATAACTATATTTTTTATAAGACCATATAAAAAAGATCAACAATAAAATGATCAGCAAACTGATAGTTTTGGGGGAATGGAGTAAATGGTCAGTCGTTAGAATAAAAAGAATAAATTTTATTTTTATATGGCTATGGATTCATATTTTATTTATATAATTAATTAAAAAGAATAAGACAATATTTATATTAATAATGAGGAACAAAAAATAATAAGGAAATCTAGAACACCTAGGACTTGGGAGAGTGGTATATTTTAGATTAAATTAAGAGAGCAATCAAATTTGAAGTAAGGAAAAATTACTTTAAAAGAATAGGATAGGACAAAGGGCTTTATGCATACAGGGGAGAAGAATTGTTAGAATGTAAATTACTTTAAGGCATGGGATCCAGGAAAGAATGTTCAGTTGTCAAATGTCTGAATTTGGGATGATCTCACAAAATATACAGGGGGAAAATTTAATTTGTGTGATATCCTCAGTCTCTAATTGGTGTCGCCTAACTAACCTGTAGATGAAAAAAGTTTGGATCAATGATCTATGTTTGTCCTGCAGATATCTAAAATATTGACCATGTTGGCATCTATACTGTGTTTAAAATTTGTGTTGTTTATCATCTGTATCCTGAGCCTCACACTGTAAATAAGTGTCATGCTTCCCTCTAAAGGCTGTGATAAACCTGTAAGATAATGCTAAGTTTAGTCCTAAACTTCTGACGTATGGAAAAAAATATCCTTTAGATTATGTGACAAAATTGAACAGAAGTAAAGGTTAAAACTATGTATGTAAGGAAATTTTAGCCATTAAATTAATATGCAAAAATCATGGCCAACAACTTATATTCATTTTTTTTTTTTTTGGTGAACATTATCAGTATCCTAAATTAGTCCCTCAATATAGATTTTATGCTAAATCCTGACGGAAAACATTGAAGCAGCATTTTCATTGTATGTAAGTCATTATATATTCAAAATATTAGCATCAACCAATGATTTTTTAGTCTTTTCAATATTCCTTTTCTTATGATCAAAGAGTGGCAATAGGGAAAAGGTTCACAATTAAAGATATAACATTTACTAGAAAAAATGAGAAACTCATTATTTTAGACCTATTAAGGAGTGTACTATTCTAATAAGTTTTTAAAGAAAATACAATAACCCATCCAAATACAAAAACTGAATTTACCTTTTTAGTGATGTGAGACTGCAAGAGGCAGGATTCTCAATAAAGGCCACTTCATTAAGCAGGAACATTGGTAGTACAGTTTCACTGTGATGTATTAAAATTCCAGGTATGATACCAACCCAAAGTGAGTGTAAAGAAAACTTCCTGCCAGCCAAGGGGCATTGTTCCACCATTAACCATTCTTATTTTATCCACCTAATTTAAATGCAGAGAAATTTATCATTATGATTTACTCTTCTATTCTATCCCATGTGGATCTCCCCTTCTCAGGAAACACAGGGCATATGTAGTCTGTTTTACATAATTTAGCTGATATTATTCACTATCTTCTATATGGAAATTTTGTTTTTCCCTAACCATACCATAACTCTTTAGGGTCAGAGATTGTATATCTTTATATCCATGTAGAACCTATAATTCTGTGCTGGGTGAGTGTTCAGAATAAGTACTTAGAATTGTGAATTTCTTGGCCTAAAATGAACTATGGAAGAATACTGTCCAAGTTCCCTCATTTCCCAATGAAAAGCATGAGACTAAATAATTTTGAAGTATTTACCCAAGATTTCTCAGTTTATCGTCTGATTGATTATATTTTTAACAAAACAATATTCAAATAGATTGTACTTTTCACTCAAGGGTTCACCAAAATACTTCAGAATCGCTACTTCTCTTTGAATACCTATCCAAATACTGAAAATTATGATGCCTCAAAAGATTTTCATCTTATTAAATATCTATTGAAAGACTCCAAATTTTCTAAAATTAAAGATTCAAGACAAAATCCCTCAGGCATAAGTATGTTAAATTCTTATTAAATAAACATTACTCACAAACATTATTTATTCTTGGCATCCATCTACACCTTAATGTAACAGTAATGAGTATTCCTTGTAATATCATCACACAGGGAAATCCTCAATTTGATTTTTTTTTTCAATTCCATTTTGGTCAGGAAGGAAAACGTTTTTCTTAACATTCTTATTATATAAAACATTTCTATCAGGAAGCTACTGTTGAGCAATAAACTCCCTAAACATAAAGGCATGTAACCAGCATTTCTTTTTCAGCTTCTAGCTAGAGTCCTGTGGCTTCGGTGAGATGGCTCCTCAGCATGTATTACCTGTGATCAGTGGGCAACTTCAAAAGAAAAATCACACCTGACCAGTTAAACAGGCAAGGAAGACTTTCTTCAAGACTTTTGCAACAGTGGAGAAAAATTGAACTCACCTCCTAAAATAACAGGGACAGCTGGGAATTTATAGCCAACAGGCAGGTAAGGTAAAGGGTCAGTGGAGGGAAAATCACCAAGAGAAACTTAATTAGGTATCAATGGTGAGGGAGGAGAAGAATGTGATTATATATCAAGGGTGGAGGAAGAGGAACTTAATTGGATATCAAGGGTGGGGGAATTTTCCATCAACTGCCTTAGCAGTATTCTTTGCTAAAATGGGGCCCATCAGACCAAGGATGGAGCCAAAGGGGAGGACTACACAAAATGAGGGGTCAGCAGAGCCTGACAAAAGTTTGGTTAAGGAAGGAGTCCTTGTCAGAGCTCAAGAGGAGTCCTTGTTACTACCCAGAGCATGTTTTTCTGAAGACCATGGTAGAGAAACAATATGGCGAGCTCCATTGCACAAGCACATTGCAAGCCTTTGCTTGAGTAAGGTTTGCTGTCATCCCATTGGCCAGAGTCAGGTACATGGTCAAGCTATCAGTGGACTGTGGAAGTCAACACCACATACGATAGGAGATGGAGGGAAATGAATATTTGCAAAGGTGTTGTCCATACTATCACTGGATACAACCCCCTGCTCACTTTTCAGAGAAACATCCAAGGCTAAAGATTTTTGGTGGTGGAATAGTGGAGTGTTGACATTCAAGAAAAACCTTTTCCTTGTACTGAACTTTTCACTTTCTTCCTCTTCTCACTCACAGAAGCTCCTTCCTCCACATCTTCTCTCCTGCCCAGGAGTTTTCTCACTTTCATTAATTTTTTCTTAGTATGGATAATAGAAAAACTCACTTTTCAACTTCGCTTCTTAATCAGTCCATTCTCTCTAAGTCAAATTCCTTCTTTAATTTTTTGTTTTTATTTCAGTACCTGCTATAGAAAGAGAAATCATCGCATAGGTTTTATTTTGACAGCAAAGGGGAATAAAAATAAGAAACTGTATACCCATAGATTAACAAAAATCCAGATATCATGGGGCAACCTAGTTAAACAATTTGGGAGATCTCTATACAAAAAAGAATACAAAATTTTGAAAAAAAATTACACAAAATAAGTGGATGTTTATGTAAAATGAGGGAAAAAATCTGATACATTATTATAAGATGAAACACTAAAGAAAAATTACAAAATAATGAATCATTTGCCTGTCACACTACTCTATATACTTTTTTCCCTAAATATTTGTTGACATAATTTCTGATCACCTTTTCACACAACAGTGTTGCAGTATAATGATTTATAAAAATAATTAAAATATTTATATTTTCCGGCTGGATAGTTTATGGTTTAAAAAAATTAACTTTCAGCTTCCCTACTTATTAATAGTGATTTTATGTGAAGTTTTAGGATTCTTGTCAAAATAAGGGGAAAAACATAAAACGTATCTTTCATATGTTAACTGCATGCTTTGGGGGCCTTATTTAACATGTTTCTAACAGAAGAGAGTGTCCATTTTCACCAGGTTTGTATGAGAACTAAAAAATCCTATTTTAATTTGTATGACTAATGATAGGACAAATGTTGAGTACACTACCTTTTGATTCCATAAATATGCCTTCTGGCTCTGTTGTTTTTGTCATAGCACTGGCTGGTTCAGCACAGCAGATTTTTAGAATATTTCTAAAATCCACTTATTAATGTATTATGGATGCTGAGCAATAACTTTAATGTACAAAGCACGAGCAAAGAATCCCCCCCATCTCAAACCCTTTTCCACAAAATTGAGAATTAGGCTACCTCATGCAAATTTATGGATCATGAGTCTGGGGACTGCTGTGGTTTGAATGTTTGCCCATTCCAAAACTCACATTGAAATTTAATTGCCAGTGTCAACAATACTGAGATGTGGGGCAATCAAGAGGTGATTAGACCATGAGAGGGCTTCACCTTTGTAAGTGGGCTTACTGCCTTAATAAAAGGGCTTTTGGAAGTGGCTCTCTTTGCCCTTCCTTCTTCCCACATGTGCTGATGCAGCAAGAAGGCTTTCACCAGATGCTCGCTCGCACCTTGATCTTGGATTTTCCAGCCTCCAGAACTGTGAGTCAAGAAATTTCTGTTCATTATAAGTTATCCCGACTCAGGTATTCTGTCAAGTCAGCACAAATGGACTAAGACAGGGACATAACAGTAATTCTCAGGCTGAAGATATGAATGGAGACTGGAATTGAGGAAACACCTCACAAAACTGACTAAAATGCAATTGCCTTTAAGCCAAAAAGAGCTGCTCACAGAGTTTTTCTTCCACCGGGTATGCAGAATACCTGAACTAGAGCAAAAAACTTGGGTTGGATTAGTCTGCTCATGCATATCAACAACCTGAAAGTGGATATGGGGAATGTACTGGTCCTTTGGAAACACATGGAGATACTCACACAGAGTAACAAGTACGGCCTTAAAGTGACAGTTACTGACTTAAGACAGAGACACATTTAGAGATCCCCTATAGTGAACTTAAGACTCATAGCTTCCCAAAGGCAAGGAAATGAGAAACTGTTGTTTAATAGGTATAGTTTTAGTTCTTCAAGATAAAAAATGTTCTGGAGAAGAGATGCACAACAATGTGAGCATACTTAACATTATTTGCCTGCATACTTATAAATGGTTAAGATAGTACATTATATGCATTTTTGACTTCAATAAAGAAAAAAATATATTTTACCTTCTCAAACTCTTGAACACATTGCTTGAAATGGTCACTTTCTTTTCGGTCTTGCTATGAGATAATGTCTCTTTTTCACTTCATAGCAAATCCACTGTAACCCTCAGCCATCACAAAGTGACAGATCAAAGCATGTGACTTTTTCATACATATTTTTAATAATGCCCAAAGGAAAGTAGTTCCACGCTATCTCAGGCCTCTTTGTGCTCTATATTCAATAGGTAATTATAATTGTACATTGTCCAGAATTGCAAGATTACATGCTTGTTTTACTGGTAAATTGAAAGAAGGGGAGCAATAATACTTCAAGGTCCTGGTCCATTTATGAAGAGCAGGCTTGAAGTTAAGTGCTAATTTTTCCAGAAATCTTTGAAATATATTAGTACACAGTATTTCTGTTTTATGATAACAGACTATGAAAATACATTGGTTATCACCATTTTACCCTGCTCCAATTTGACCTCTTCTTTGTGTTTACTCTTCAAGGTTTTTCTAAATTGATGAACTCTTCATAAACACAACTCAGTGTTACCAGGTATAGCTGTGTGGCAGAAATAGTGGTTGCAACAGCTAGGGAACTAATGACTTGAAACAATTTGCCTACAAATAAAAAAAGGTAGAATTTCATGAATCTCTATAAAAGCCAAGTAAAAATGGCTTCACTATTAGTTATAATATATGAAATGTTTTGTTTTCAATATGTGTTCTTCAAAACCAAGAGAACCTATTCAAGGTAATTCATTCAAAAGCAGAAAATCTTGTAACTGACTTCATGGGAGAGATTATTTTGAAATCCTCCAGATTTCTTTTATTCCTGAGGTCAAAAATTGAATGGCCACAGAGATACAAATTCCTCATAGGGCTCTGGAACATTTACTATATGGATTTTATAAACATCGAGGGTGTTAGAGAAGAGAATTTTTCTCTTTCCTGTTAGATCAAAAACATAGAATTCTTATGATATTTGTTCCATCAAATCCTACTGAAAAAAACATAAGTTTGGCCTCTTTGGCACAGAAAAGTATACTCTGGACAGATAAAGAGAAAATCTGAACTATAAAATCGCAGATATACCTATAAAAATTAATATCAAAGATAGTGACACTGGTTGCCTTTAGGAGTGAACCTGCACATCAAGAGACAGAATTGGAAGAAAATGTCCTTTCTCCTCACCATCTTGTACATTTCCCACAGAGCAATATATACTTGTATTATCTGTTTGAAACCTATATACGGACAAACAAAAACAGACAACTATGTTAAGTTACATAATCTCAGAAACTCTTATTTTTTCCTCTCGTTCCCATCTTGCTACTCATTTTACCTTTATTGTTTTGATAGTAGAGAATGAATGTTTAATTAGTCATCAATTATATTTCTTATTAAAATATTACCAAAATAAATGGCTGATTTATTTTCAGGCTCTGGTCTTTTCTTGCTGTCTCTCTCTGTTTCACTTTTTATTGCATTTTCCTAAAGTTATTCTATTCCAAAAGTATTTTCAGATATCTAATAACTGATTATTACAATCTATCCTAAAATTCAAGTTAGAAATGATTTTCAAGGAGGCACTTCTGAGGCAATGTAGATAGTGTGGAAAAATGAAAGAAAAAGGTACATTCTAAGGAAGGTGATTTATTGCCAATGTACAAATCTAAACTGAGCGTGATCAGACTTGAGAAAAATACAGCTGCTATTTTATAATACACAAAGAGATGATTTGTTTTGATGCCATGCTACACATCTAAAATAACTGGTATACCCAATACACACTGTCATTCTTTACCACTCCCTCTAACTGCAAATACACAATTTTCCTTAATCCATATAATTCTTCTAAGTGGATGAAATAATTAAAGTAACAATTTACTCTTCCAGTATGAACATTCAGATATGATTAAACAAAAATTATAATGGTATATTTTCAGGCGAAATATAATTAAATTAATATTTGAAAATTACAAACAGGAGCTATGTGGCATGTAGTTATCATCAGCACTGTGTTGTCATGTATTTAAAGCCTGCCAATAAAAGTTTTTCTGCAAGCCAGTTTTGCTTATGCACAAAATCTCATGATTGCTTAGTTATTGTGAAATAATTGTTGGTTCTATGTAGACAGGAGCTGAAAATGTTCTAAAATGAAGTGCTATGTTTTGTTCTTAGTGTATTGTCACTACTCAGTCAACATTAGACTCATCAGTGAAGTTATCTACTATATGGAGGTTAAGTTTAAAAAATGATGATTTCTCAAAATCATTGTATAAGTAGCTGAACATCTGCTTTAAACATATTTACAATATCCTATCATATTTACTGAAAATAAGAAACTCACATTAGTATTTGCTACATGCCAAATCATCTCAAGTTACAGTGGCTTAAAGTAACAACCACTCACCTAGCTCATGATTCTCTAAGTCAGAAATATGTTCTGGGGTAAGTTAGGGGGCTTTTGATTTCTTTGATCTGAAGCAGATTCAACTGACTGTGGCCAGAGTTGCTCATAAGCCTGTGATCTTCTGGTACATAGCTGTGGATGGGTGGTCTGAGATGCCTCCCCCAGGATGGCATAGCTCTTCCTTGGGAGGTCTTTATTTGTCATAAATCTATCTCCATCTCTATCTCTATTTCCATCTGCACCTCCATGTCGATCTCCACTTCTCTCTCCAGCTCTATCTAGATATTCACATGACAGAAGCCCCAAGAGCAGCAAGCTGGGCAAGTCCCAATGTTCAAGTACTTTTTAAGTGATTGCTTGTGTTATGTTTGTTATTGTCTGTTGGACATTACTTGTCCCATGTCCAAAACAAGAACCAGAGTGGGTGGAAACTGATTGAGGGACCAGATACAGAAAGATGTGACAAAATGGGAGCCATAACTACAGCAATCTGCCAAATTCATATCATCGCCAGATGTTGTAGCTGTCATTCTTTTATTTGTTTTTACTTTTCTTCCCTCCTTCCTTCCTTTTTTCCCTGTCTTTTATTTTCTGGTTTTCCTATAGCATTATTTGGTGTCTTTGCTGATTTATTTCTTGCATTTGATTTCCCTTACAGATTGTTGTTTCTCTTATGTTTAGAATGCTAAGATTTCAGCCAATGGAACTTAGTTTTTACTTCTCTCTCTCTCGTTTGTGTATAACATTCAATTTACCCTCTATATTAGTGAATGGCTTGCGCTGAAGTTCTTTATATATGACATGGGTGCAAGCGTGACTTTTCCCCAATCAGCATGTAAAAAAATAAATGCTGTAACTATCTCCCACTGGGAACCATTAAGCTGCTATAACAGTAGTTCAGAGTCAGCTTTCTTGCCTGTAATTTTAAAGATCACCCTCCATTCCCTGAGGAATATCTTCAGTTGAGTAGTATCTCTCACTTGGCAACCACAAGTAGCAGCTCTTAGCAAAAATATTTTAAAAAGCACTCTCCAATATACCCTGTCCTCCTATTACCATATGGACTATGGCTCTTATCACAAACTGTGTCAACACACAATTAACCTACTAAATGGTAATGCAGGAAGGAAATATAGTAAAATACAGTAAGAACTCAGACATTTTAATAAAAATATACCATATTTCTAAACACTGCTATAGCAAAAAAAGAAAAGAAGATAAGCTTTAACTGTTTTTTTTTCAAAAAGGATATTAAAGAAGATCAAGAATTGTTGAAAAATTATTTTTCAAATAATTTTCCTGTTCTTGTCACAAAACAGTTAATGTCAAATAACTGAACACTGAATTTTTATTACACAGGGTTTTATACTAATCCCAGGTTATGGTGCCATTAGAGGAGCTATTGATATGAGAGAGATAATATTCCTGCCTCATTAATTTTCTTCATTTGTTCCCTGAAAGATATGGCTTATTTTTAGGAAAATAAATGATGCCAGGATATTCATAGTATGTAGAATTTGTTATCTTCTCCTTCAGTTGATTTTCCGTAAAGATGCCAAAGCAATTCAATGGGAAAAGAGAGCTTTTTTCAACGAGTAGTCCTGGGAAAATTGGATACCCTTATGCAAAAATATGAATTTAGCACTTCCTCTTATCATACAAAAATTTAATATAAAATAGAATATACAGTTAAATGTAATATGTAAAACAGTAAGAGTTTTAGAAAAAAATAAGTAAAATTTTTGTGACCTAAAGTTGAGCAAGATGTTCATAGGTACAGTAACAAAAGCTCAAACCATGTTAAAAAACAAAACAAACAAACAAAATCAAACCAAGCAAGCAAATACACAAACAAAAAAAGCTTTGCACTTTAAAAGATACCATTAAGAAAGTTAAAAGACTGGGAGAAAATATTACCAAATCATATTTTTCTTAATTATCCAAATATGTAGAAAATCTTACATAATAAAAAGACAAATCCCCATTAAAAGTGAGCAAAGCATTCAAACATTTTACCAAAGAAGATATATAAGTGGCTATATATAAATGGCTAATCATCACATGAAAAGATGCTCAACATTATTAATCATTGGAGAAATGCAAATTAAGGGCATGATAAGATACCATTTTGCCCCACTAGAATGTTTATAATAAAAATGACAGATAATAAATTGCTTTCAAGCATGTGAGAAACTGGAATCTTCTTACACTGCTGATGGGAATGTAAACTATTATATGCACTTTGAAAAACAATTATACCAGTTTCCTCTAAAAAGTTATTTAGAAGCTTACTCTACGACCCAATGATTCTATTCTTAGGAATCTTCCCAAGAAAATGAAAACATATGTGAAAACATAAAAACTTAGATATGACACAACAGCATTATTCATAATAGTTCAAAAAGTGGAAACAACCCAAATGTTTATCAACTGGCAAATGGATAAACAAAACATGATATACTCAAGCAATGGAATTCTGTACCGCAATACAAATGAAAGGAACTACTGATGTAACAACATGGCTGAGGCTCAAGATATCATGCTAATTTAAATAACTCATTACAATAGTTCACATATTATATTATTCCTTTTATATTAAGTGTCCAGAAAGGGCAAACCCATAGAGATAGACAGATAGCTAAGTGATTGCCTGCAATCAGCAGCAGGGATCATACTAGAGTGATGTGAATATTTTAAAACTAGATTATGCAGATAGTCACACAACTGTCTAAACATTAAAACTCACCGAATCATACTTTTAGAATATGTGGATTTTATGGTCTGCAAACTACAATTCAATAAAGGTGCTAAAAATACAGGGTATTAGTCATTGTGAGAATGTTTTTTCTTCAAAATGGAGCTGGCAAACAAATGAGAACTGGCATTGGCGTATATGTTATTGGTCTGACATTAGTAGGAAAATGTAATTCTTTTCTCCGCTAAAATCAGCTTTGGTTCATGATACCATGTGTAACAATCAGAGAGAATAAGATAATTTCCCCCCCTTTCATAATGTCAATCTTGGCATGAATATTTTAACTTTCTTGTCATTCTACCATTCTGCAGGTGTGAAATTGCTCAGTTTCAAATATACATATACATGTATTTTGTATAAATATTTGTGTGTATATGTATACAAAATGCAATATTCACACATATACACACATATATAAAACACATTTCTAGTATTAGCGAAAATTTTTATATCTTCATTCCAATGATTTTATCTTTTGATTTTTCTAGTTGTTGAAAGGTTGACTTTAATTTGTAACTTCTGCTCATTGTGTTTAATTTTGTTCTTTGAATTCAAGTAAACCTAGTTGGATGCTTATGGCACATGAAAAGACTTAAAATAATGTAGGATTTTTTTTGGTCTCAATTAAGTTTTCTTTTCTCCAATTTTCTTCATTATAGTTTTAGATATTTCTGGACAAGCATATTTCTTTTATTTCTGGGCTATATTCCTCTGTGTTCCACTTCAGATTGTCTTTGCTTTTTTAGCAGTAACATATTACTTTAAAGTTATAGAGCTCATTGTGAAGTAAAACTCTCTTGATTACCCTCATGCATGAGTCTATTTAGACAGGTCTTCATCACCCAGGACTTGAAGATTTGAGTTAAGCAACAAAAAGGAAATTTGGCATTCTAAAAACTGTCATTTTGTAATGTAGTGATTTCCAGTATCCCTTAAAAGTTTGCTATAATCATCTTTTTTATTGCAAATGGAATGAAATTTGCTTGGCCATTTATCAGAAACTGTGCCTATCCTTGGGTGCCCTTGATAAATATGCTGACTTTGAATGGGCTATTTATCATGTAGAGCCTTCAGACATCTCAAAGGAGAGTGAGTCTGTGTATTGTCATGTTCAAGTAAAATTCCAGTATGTTCACTCGAGGATTGAATAGAATGGTGTTACAACAGACATCTTTGTATTATGTTTGCTTATTTTTCATGTCTTTATTTTGCATTGTATTATGATAAGTCACGTTTACCCATCTCACTGTCTTGCAAGATTTTATTATTTTCACTGGCAGTCTTGGAATTTGGCTTAGACCACCCGACACAATGCTGAGCTTATAATATCACTACAAAATAGAAGTGACCTTTACTTGCCCACTGCTTTCTCATTTATATGTATGTATATATATATATAATTTTTAAACTTAACCTTTTCTAAGATTAGCTGTTTGTGGGCTTCTTTAGACAAGGATCATTTTCAAATGTTTTAATTCTATCATTTACAGTCAGTCTGAGTTGCAGGAACAAATAAGTGACATACAAAGCCAAAGACCAAATTGATGCAGGTTTCTCAAGCCTTCAGGTCCCTGCAGGATAGATATTTAATCTTACATACCGATAGTTAGGAAGAAAAATCTAGGAAAACTACATGGTTTTGGAAATCTCAGAACCTCTTTTCATTCCTTATTTTTTCCTATCTATTTACATTGTAGGGATGAGGAGAAACTTCCCCTCTTCCCCAGAAGGTTTCCTGAAAGATCAACTTGCAATAAGACAGATTACTGAGAAAAAAAGATTTATTTCCTGTGTGCATGGGAATCACAGAGTGATTATCCAATATCCTGATGGGATCCAGAAACTTATAGACTCTCATTTTAGAGGAGGGGGAGATGAGGAATATAGATAATTCTGTTTAAGGGCAATAAATGGTTACTAGGGAGGATGAATAGATACTTGGGAGAATGAATGGATATGGAAAAACAAATTGACCTGTAAATGATTCTCTTTGGAAATTAAATTAATCTGAGAGACAGGTACTATATTTAAAGTTATTATATTTGGGCCAGCTCTAGTTGCATTCTTGGTCTTCTTTTCTGTAATATATTGAGATAACAGGAGGAGAAGGAAAGTCAATTGTTCTTTTTGATGTGTGAGTCTTTTATGAAGAAAGAGGGAAAGCCCCTTCCAATGCCTGTTGTTCTGTAAGGGCCTTTAACTCAAAATACTCTTTAGACCGAGGAGACATATTTTGGGGTAAAATTTCCTGAGCTCCTCCAATATATAGTTATATATAAGCACAATTTCCTCCTTTTAGGTTGCTCCATTTCAGTGTCAGATATTTGACCATAAAACTAACATTTTATTTAGATACTAGTATCTTTTTAAAAAAGGAAATATTAAAAACCAAATAATGTTGCTAACTCAATTAAAAAACAAATTGACTTGGGAAATATGTATAGAAAGAAGGAGATTAAAGCTATAAAAATGGAAATCAAGATATTTACATAAAATACATTTTAGTATTATATATTTAGTATGATTTTTTTAGAACATCTAATTTTGATTATTTCTACTTCTGGAGGATATAATATCAAAGATATAACTGTTGCCAATCAGAAATTAAGTATATTTTGTTTTAAAATAAGTGGAGTTTTAAAAAATCAATATAATACCTATAAGGAACAAATTTTTCAATTATTATATACCCCTAAAACATTAACATATGATTCAATTTTTTGAATGCATACTCTATGATGGCAGTGAAATTTATGGATTTAACAACTTATTTCATAATTTGGTATACATTACTAATTTTTTGTTGTTAATGTTATTTTTCTTAACATGAATTTGAGGTCTGGATATACAGTTATATCGTGAGTTACAAAAAAGTTGTGATTTAAATTTTTTTTTTTTTGTACAAACAAATGTTAAAACCAAATTCATTTTTCCTGAATACCTGTATAAGTAATGCTAACTACAAACTTCCCAACATCAGTCAGTGGCACTAGTATTTCTTCAGTTATTTAAACTTGAAAATTCAGATGTTCAGTCTATCATCCTGTGCCTTATCATCTACGTCCAGGAAGTCATTTGTTATGTTAAAATTATTTCAAAGTCTTGCATTTTCATTCATTTCTCCTTTATCTTGATCCATGCCCTAGCCATTTCCTGAATGATTATGTTTGCTTCATAGTGTTGGCCCTTCCCTAATACCCAGGAGATTAAAAAACAAATAACAACATCTTTCAATATTGTAATTAGTTTAACATATATTGACCCGATATATTTTTAATATTTGCCAAAACATAAATCCTAATCCTAACCAGGCTACTTTACAGTAGTTTCAAGTCTGAATATGTGGCTCTTTCCACCTCTCCATCATACTTTTAGGACGGAGATTAAACTCAGTCATATTTTGTGGTCTTCGCTAACATTCTTAGTATTGCTCATATTTCTTGTGTTTAACATTTTCACATATTCAGTAATACCCCTGGATACCTCCAAAATATATCTAACCATAGTTTGTCCTATTTTTGAAGAGATGGGGTACTAGTAAAGTGAGAATTGGAATTTTACTGATTGATGGCAGTTTACAGGATAAGTGGAAAGTTTTAGCAGTGAGTGTTAAATGAGATAATTCCGTTTGATCACGCATGACTTCAAGAAAGATGAAAAAGTCATTAGAATGAGATCCACAGACTTTAAATCATAATCCTGAATCCTGACACGTATTGCCAGTGTGACCCTGAACAAAGGGTATTTCTCCTCTGAGCCTTAGTTCCATCATCTATAAAATGGCAATAAAATTTTTTCTTACACCATTGTTGTGACTTTTAAATAAGATTATATTTATGATAAAGACAGTCTTTCCAAATCAGTTTCTTCCATAGAAAGCTGAGTCCCATCTATTAATACATTTTTAATCAAGACAATGAGAACATTAGTGAAGTAGGTGTGATCTCACCTGTTTGCAACCCTGCTGAGTTTGAAGATCACTGTTTTGTGACAAACCTTTTTGCTAGTTGCATCTTTTCCTTTTCAAATACTGTACTTATTTTGTTCCTATGGAAGATGCATTTATGGTTGGGAACAAGAAGGTTTTCATTGTAAGAATACTTAATCTGTATATAGGTGGCGGTAATATATGTAGTCGCTGTAAACTACTGAGAGCCAAAAAAAGACTTTTTCTTTGGTCCTTGGAGATTATAGTGCTCAATATTCTGCATTCACTATTCATCCCTAACAAAGCAACATACATATATTGTAGGATTCAACAGTTATTTATTGAATGGCTTATTAAAGTATCAGTCAATTCACTGAGGAAAAATGCTATTTCTTAGTAATCAAGACTATTGAAATCAAGAACTATACAATATTATATTCAGATATTTTGTATTCATGAGACAATATACAAATATTAAAGATAAGCATTAAAGGTTAATGATGACAAAAATTAGCTCTGTAGTTTAGCTGTCATGATCCAAATCCTGAATCCACTGTTTACTGTGTTTGTGACCATTAAATGATATTTAACTTCTCTACAATTTTGTTTTCTCATTTGTAAACTGGAGAAAATAATAGTAGCACCTTCATGTGTGCTGTGAAAATATAAATGGAATATTTAACACTATGCCTGACACCTACTAAGTGCTCAGTAAACGTTAACCCATTTATTATTAGTAATAGACATCATGGTGGGTTTTTGGTTATTGCTACTGGATGATTAGCCAAATCTCTATTTTCTGCTATGCTCTCTGGCAGCAGGTTCTATCCAGTATTATGAATCATCAGCTCATCCTATTCTGTCTGGATAGTCTGTCTTAATCTAAATATCAAAATATTCAGCATCACAATTGTGTGAATTTATCTTCTCCTTCTGTCCCTTGTTATTGACATAAATATTATCCTAGGATATCAGATGGCAACTTACGTTTTCTTGGACCCTCTGATTTTAGTTTACAGCTGGGAGGGACAGATCCACGTGGCTGTGATTCACAATCTCGGTGAAGCCAAGTGGGCACAGGTGAGCATGGTTTGCCTTTGCCTTTATGTAGACTCCTTCTGCACTAAAGGGGATGATGGGAGACACTTTGCCTACATGTGTGTGTATCTCAAAACAGGATGCAGTTACATCCCTCAGCAGGACCCTAGGCCAATAAAGGGAAAGTGGCTTCCTGTCTTTTGCTTAGAAAATTCTGGGAGGTATTCTGTATACTTCACCAGAAATCCCAGTGGAATCAAGCATGTTACTCACAGTGGCCACCTCAATCATGCCCTTTACTCTGGCTCTGGAGATCATCTGACACATAAACTACATGCACATTGGCCTTTCATTCATTGTCTGCTTTAATAAGAATACAAGCAAGATGAATAATTTCCAAGATTCAAAAAATACCGAACACTTTTCCTCCCTACTCTCTCTATAGACACATATATATGTATATGTATAGCTTAATAAATCCTCTCAATGATTTCTGTGCAATTTCTTGTATTCAGTTTTTTTTTCTGTTTCAATTCATTTCAATTTAACAAGTACACATATGAAATGGCAAAACAAATATAAGGAAGATATGATCTTTTCCCTAGACAAGCAGACCCCCTGGTAGGCAACCTCTCTTTGTTGTTTTAGGATCAGAAGAGAGAATAGTAGGCTGCATAATTCAAAATTATCATTGGCCCTCTGAGCAGTTCTCTCCCTCTAGGAAGGTTATGTGTTTCCGTCACATTGACATCTGGCTTAGCAATGTGTCTGTTACTTTCTTTGGCTAAGAAAATATACACAGAAGTGATGTTAGTCACTTCTGAAAAAAAAGTTATTGTTTTTATTTGAAAATATCCTTGTTTCTATGTCTCCTTTCCCTCTCTCTTCTAGGAGACTGGCAATGCCCGTCAGCCTGGTCGTGTCTTGGAATAATGAAATTGTGAAACAAAGCTTCACACTGTTTTATATAGTTGAATATAATTGCATACAGCTGACCAATAATAAACAGGTGAAGGAAACAGAGATACTACTTAAGAGACTACTACAAATGTCCAGGGAGGAAAGGTAAAAGCTAAATCAAAACAATAACAATGGTGGATAAAATAAATGATAAAATGATGCTTTTAAATAGTATTTGGAAGTCCATTGTTGACACATTGGATGTAAGTATAAGGATGACAATGCTTGAGTTTTGGCCCATATTATATCATGTTTTAATTTTCACAGTCTCATGATAAATTTTTCTTTGTTTATTGCACTTTTATCTCTTCCTTGTCAACAGTGTAATCTTCTTATAGTGTAATTTTTTATGATGTCATTCATTTTCTAAACAGCCTTCCATGGCTCCCCACTGCTAAAGAATGAAGTTTGATATCCTTAGCCTTTGTTAACTGTCCTAATTCTAACTTTCAGTTCTTTCTTTCCTTAAAAAAATTCTATTGATTTATTGTTTTTTACCCTGAAACAATTTTTGAGTTTTCATGCAGATGCCTTGTCCTGATTATCATATTTTTGTACTTGTTTTCCTACCTCTGCTTACTTTAATGCTAACTTGTTTTAGTCAGGAGAGACTAGATACTACTAGTACAGTAACAAACAATCCCAAAATCTCAGTTGATTACAAATAAAAGCTGTTTTGTCCTTCCTTGCTAGATGTCCATCTACGGACAGATAAGACTCCAGTCTTCTCTTCATTCAACAACCCAGGCTGATAGAAATGTGTACAAACTTAAATTTATTCTCCAAACTTCTGCTTGGAAATGGCAATGTTCCTTTTCATACTGAGTGCAAAACAAGTCAGATACTAAGACTGGAGAGGAAAAGTACATGGGAAGGGGAGTAGCAAACACGTGTAAAACACACACACCAATGCAATTTGCCACATGATCATATTCAATCTGTTTAAAATACCACTGATTTCATTAATCTCACTCCACCTTCAAATACGTTTTCTTTCTCAACTCTTGCCATTTGTACTAATTATATTGCACATATTGTAATACCATAGCTGGGGATCAACAAAGTTTTCTTAAGGGACAGATAGTAAACATTGTAGGCTTCAGGCTGTAGGTCCCAGTGGCAACTACTCGACTCTGCCATTGTACAGCAAAGTAGTCATAGACAAAACATAAAGGAATTAGTGTGAGTCCTGTTTCAATAAGATATTATGTACAGAAGCAGGTATATATGGCTGGTCTTCTGCAGTAGTTTGCAGACTTCTTTTCTAGAACAATGACTCAAATTTGAGTGTGAATGGAAATCATCTGGAGGGATAAAACATGGCTTGTAGGTTACTAATCTTAAAGTTTTTGATTCAATAGGATGGAGAAGGGCTTGATAATTTACTTTCTCAATAAGTTCCCAGCTGATTGGGAATGACACATTGAGAATTACTGACCTACAGAACAAAGACAATGTTTTGTATTCAACGACTTATTTGTGCTGAACAAATGAATTTAAATAAATGAATGAATTTTACTACAAAATTGAGGAAAAACAATGTTTATTGCTCGTACTTCATCAGCATATTTTCTTCACAAAATCCAGGTGACTACACTTAGCTAGAGACTCCCCTGAATAAAATTATATTGGCTAGGCTACATAAATGAGTTACAATAAAGTTAGCATTCATCTTTTTATAGTGACACAACATACAGTGCTGTAAATATTACATTTTTCCATGCTTTCCTTCACATGATGGACAGGTAACAAAATTGTTTTGTTTGTAAAGTCTCCCCAAGCTATTTCAATTTGTCACGATACACAAAGCTTGGGTACACCAAATGCATCAACCCATTTTTATGACTTCAGTGAAACAAAGATTTCAGAAAGACAAATTAATTTTATTCAACACTGACATTGAAAAGACATTATTATTTGTGTAGTTTAAGCTACCAATTCTAAAGCACTTACACATATTTTTAAAACTGCACTTAGACTGTACTCTTGATTTTGACATACTTAATGATTATCTCAAGTATTGCAGCATTCTTGATATATAAATTATACAATAATTTAGATTATTGGAGAGAAAAATAAATGATTCCTGATGCACTCATTTAAGCAAACTTTTATTCAGTATTTAGCACTTTCATAGTGAAATGCAAAGAAAGATCATTATGGTTAAAGCAGGCATTGTGGTTTTGTGGATTTTGGAGTAATTAGTATGATTGTTTTCAACAGTGATACTTTTCATTGTAATATTTTATTGCTATTGCAATATTTTTAACATTTTAAGTAATCACTAATAATAAATTCCTTCATTAAAAATAATGTTAATTTAAAATTTTTACGATATGTAAATACGACAAAATTAAGAAAGACTAATTCACGTAGCCTGAACAACTTTTAGTTCCTCACAGAATCTAGACCAAATTAAATCAGCCTGGACACGGGGAAATGAATTAGAAGAAAGTGCTTGAATATGGTTGTTATCACCAATTAGCATCCCATTCTCCTTCAGACAATGTTTAAAGAATTAAACAACATGCAGGTAAACGGACTGTATTGTCTTCTTCCATAAAATAAAAGAATCAAGCTACTTAGTTGAGGGAAGACTGCAGCCCAAGCCTTTTGCCTCCCAGCTGAAGGTACTGGAAGGCAACAGCCTCAAACATTTAAAAAGAAAAGCTTCAGGTGCTAACCCAGGTGCTATCGCTTTCTCGGCGCCTAATCTTCACCCTCCTAAGCTCGTTAAATGAGTCTTCTGAGAGCTATGGGGTCCTTGGATTCATGGAAAGCATTCTACAACGAACGCTAGCGGGGGAAAAGAACAAACAACATACATTTCAAAGGTAGGATTCGATTACTTTTCACAACTCAATGATGTGTCAAAGGCACGCTGTGTTTTGTTTTGAGGGCGGGGAGATGACAGGGAGGGAAGCCTGAGCCCCCATTGGCTCCCCGGTCGCCGCTGCGGCTGAGCTCCCGCCGCTCGGGGAGCATCATTGATCCGCGGGGCGAACGTGGAGGGAGCCACAGAGAGGGGGCCGGGCGTTTCTGAGAACAGAGGCAGCCTCTTCCAGGAAGAGAGCGGTGTCTACTGCCTGCCCGGCCTGGGGAACCTTCTGCGAACGGAAGGGGACAACATGCAAGAGCAGTGTGTTGCTACAGCGATTTAGAAAGGGGAAAGGGGAGAGTGAGAGGGAGAGAAGGGTCTCACCTTCCGTGCAAGGCTGGGGGTTGCATCCGGCCGCTGCCGTTCCTGCCGCTCCTCCTGCAGCTGCTGTTTCGGCTATCAGGTAAGGCTTCCCTTTTGGATGGGGATTGCATCGTGTGTGTGATCGCTTCAGGGTGCAAGCGCAGAAATTCATACATGATTAATAAAGTGATGCCTAGCGTAGTCAGAAGCTGAACGAGGCTGCACACAGATCTGGCATCTGAATTAGGAGCTTGTGCGTGGTTTTGCTTTGGGAAACTTCGGTTAAGTTCTAAACAAGTCTCTAGTCCTCACAGCGTGAGAGGTTGCATTGAAAGAGGAGGGACAGAAAGATTTTAACCACGAATGCTCCTTACCGTGGCTAAATTTTCAAATGAAAATAAGTAGGTATGCTAGACGTTCAACTGGTTATTTTATAAATGGCTTGATTGATATCGATTTCACAACAGAATAATATTTTCAAACAGCTTCTGTAAAACTGGTCCCCTCCATCCCCTTCTCCACTGACACTGAAAATTTTAAACTTCATTCTTCATTTAAAAAAAAATTGTGGAACAATTTAAATGTTTTAAAAGCCTGTCTCTGAGAATACAGCCATCTGAGTTTCCTACCACAAAACTAATTTGGGACAAATGGAAGAGATACAGATTGCCAGATCTGCTGTGAGTTATATAATATGCATTTCAAAATCATCTTAAGGTTATTAATCATTTGGTGAAACATTTAAAAAGTAAGGACTATGTGTGATATAGGACATGATAGCAAATCATTTTTCAAAAAGACCTTCAGCATCTTAGAAATATTTTCTTATTTTTTGACATCATTTGTTTTTCCTACATCAGGATCATAGTGGCTTTAGAACCTCCAGAGTGCCTGATGCCTCTTATAGACACGTTTCTCCATGCTCTCTGGAGAGGGAACTGACATACTTTTGGCTGATTCTGTGACCATTTCATGATTTTCAATTTCTCATCGGGTATTTTGAAGTTCATTCACAAACTGCTCAACTAGAAAATTATCTTACATACTAAGGGGGAAAATTTAAATGCACTAGATTCTGAAAATGTGTTTATAGTTTTAAGTACACTATACATGAACAAAACAGGAAAATTCCAACTATGTCAAGCAGATATTAGTTTGCTTATTTTTACTGCATACCTGATAGGTTGGTTGTAAGATTTATAAAATAAAATCCAGACACACAACTGTCCAGAAATATTGAACCTCATCACTCAGTGGCATCACTTAGCCATTAAAATATCCTAAGCAATTTAACATATAATTTTGGAATATGTTTTTATTATTATTTCTAGAAAGAAATTTAGCTGAATAGGTTTTATCATAAATATTTCCATTATTCTAGCAGAATATCTCTTGAGAATGGAAAGGCGAATGGTTACCCTTCCCAAGCCATAAGCAGTTGATTGATGAATTGTTTTGGAGTGCTCAAGTGCAACACACAAAGTAGGAGCTTTCATTTAACTAATCTAACTATCTGGTACATCAGGTCATTCAACAAGGTTTAGGGACTGTGCCTCCACCTGCTATAGAAACTACTGAAGTAAAAAGAGGTTTCATATTAACTTGAAAATCGAATTTCAGAATATAACATAGTTTCGCCTTAATTAATAGCTCTTACTTCAAAGACTAAATTCCCAGGTTAACACTGCCACTGTTCAGCTTCTTCTCTATTAAAAAATCCCATTTTATTTTTGTTTCATTTTACGTTGTATTCAGCAACCTCTAGTTGCTGTGATCTTAAGTTCTACTGCTGTGTAGCATTCCCAGCAGTAGGGGGAAGTTTTCAAGCCAAGAATGCTTTTTTTCCTACTCAAACTCAGTCCTTCCACTGATCTGCTTAATGATGTGACCATTTTAGATAATTCCTACAAAAAAAAAAAAGGCTGATTACTGTGTGGGGGGTGTTATTTGTTTCACATGTGGTATGATAAGTATTACCTTCTTATTACTGCAAAAACAGTGCTTAGTTTATAGGGAAAAAATCACTGTTAATGCTTCACATGACATAATTACACCTAAATATGACTTCATCCTTTAAGGATGATCTTAAAACTGATCTTAAATTGAGCATCTTTTGTATCTGGTATTTTGGCACAGCCTGTTTCATGCAAGAGTCTATGATACAAGTTGAAATCAATCTTATGTCATTTTGTGGTTGATAAGATCATATGTTATTCTTGCCTCTTAAAATGCTTTGTGATGAACATCAAATAACTCTTGCTGATTAAATAGAACTGAAATATTTGTCTTAAACTGTTCTTACATGGAATGTGAAATATTACTATATTTTCACACCTATGCCATTTATATGTCATGTCATTAAAACTAATAGTTGTGACAGGAGGATGCATAGGCTGATGGCTCTCTTTAGAAATGAGGCATGTTTTTATGTAAAATCATCAAATCTAAGGATTTGTGTAATAAAATGACCTACTAGTAACCTCTCTTATAAATGTCTTCATATTTCCAAAGGAAAAGTATGATTACAAATGTCTCATTTAAAGTGAGATTCTATTCTCTTCATCTTCTAACAAAGTATTGCTGTTTTAAAAGTAATTATATCTTACATCACCATGTGATTATTACCACATCCATAGATAACATTTAGCTTATGGTGTAGTAACAATTCATGGTCCTATTTATATTTTAGGTGGAAAATATTTTGCCCCTCCTATCTAACAAATACTGAGTTTTATGTTTATGAGTAGGGTCAACTAATATAAAAATAAATATCATTAAATAAGTGAAAATTTATGATTTTTACCAGGAATTTTCTTTCCACTTTACTAATACATGATAATTGAACAATTTGCACTCTTACAGCTTTTAAAAGCATTTTAACATTTGGGTTTAAGGCAATTGCATTTCTTTTCTGAATTACTGTGCTGAAAGGGTAATATATCCACACTTAAAAAGGAAAATGTATATGTGTGTAAATGTGTATAATGCTGCCTATGTCGAATATCAATAGCATATATTCAAAGTTATTTTTAAACATGTCATAAGATGATTAATAATATGGAATAAATATTTTTACAACAGTCCAAGTGAAAGTTATGACTATGCAAAGATTGAATAACAGATGAACTTTACATAACAGTATTCTACTTTCTGTGAGAACCTGGATAAATGTTTTAAAAATTTAGTCATTTATCTAATTATTATCATTAATTATTATTTCATTTAATAGCACCTGGTAAACTGTTGAAAACAAGGCATATGTTTACCAGTCTTCTAAATTTAGCTTTATTCAGGTTTGTGTCACTCTATCATATTATGGCTTATGATATTAAGGCATAAATTAAATCTTCAGTATGTTTCAGTTATTTTTTCACATTGGTTTCCTTTAATAATCCTTGCTCTGTGATTATCTGAGTCATTGCTCTACAAATGGATTTATATATTACCTTGATGATAGGGTTGTGTTACTTGAACACGTAAAATTCTTCTTAAAATATATATATCTTATGCATATATGTGTGAAGATTCTAGTGAGAAAAGAATCTGTATGCAGATACCCATTAGGGAATTACAGAATTTACAAATTAATCCCTATCTGTGTTCATAGACTGAATGATGCATGCTTAGTTCCAGGTGCATATAAGTGGTCAAACATTAGGGCATAGGTTGTAAATTTAGACTTATCTGCAAAGTATAATGTTAGGTAGAAGTATGCTTGAGTACACCTTAAGTGGGCCATATAATCAATGGGTTCTGTAACTCCAATTTGCTGGAAAATTATTATAACATATAAAAAAGTTTCCCCACGTACCAAGATGAGAGTCCTGCTGCTCTGTCTGAATAATGATATGGAAAGATCAAAACTTCAGAGTCTGACAATGCTTTCAATCAATATGTTGAGAATTATTCCATGGGAACTTTGGGGCAAATACTTAACTTTTTGATTTTTGATTTCTTCTCTTGATCTAGTATAATACTACCCCACAGACAACACTCAGGGTCAAGTCTTTCTCTTTTTAACCTTTCTCATCTATAGAATGCTAGATTTGTGAAGAATGACTACAGCCAGAGCTGGCCCATTGGGTTACGTGAAGGTGTGTGAGGGCTAAGACTTGCCATAGGCTGAGCTTCACTTGTACTGTTGAGGTAGATGTGGTCCTCAGTCATTTGCCTGGAAAAAATTTCTTATTTTGGCGAGAATGCTTTCCATAGACAGGCATGGGTATTTCTGGCAGTTGAAAGATCAGTAAAGTTTACATTGTGATGAAACTTTTGCCATTATATTAATAGTTCAAAAGGTATAGATGTCAAAAAAGAGGAAAATATGAGGCAAGTGGAAAGTGGATACAGAGTCAAGGGAAGTTTGTGGTATTGTTTTTCACAGAGACTTGAACACATGAATAAATGAGATAGAAATCATTAGAAGAGGCTGATCAGTCTACGGCCATGGCACCCTGAACATGCTTGATCTCGTCTGACCTGGGAAGCTAAGCAGGGTTGGGCCCGGTTACTACTTGGATGGGAGAAAGAAGCTGATCATGCAGAGAAGGGAATTAACTGATAAATTAATATTTTAGGGACGATGAAAATTTATAATGTAGGGGAATCCGTAAAAGATACAATTAGAAGCTGTCATTAATTTTAATAATGCCAGTGAGACAGTACTTGAAACCAGCTATCAAACCATTGATATTTCAATGTTTATTAAAATAATATCCAGAATGTAAATAAAAGATTGTTAGGAAATAATCAAAATGTGATGCTAATTAAATTATTGAAAGTAATACTGTTAAATGTAATTGCAAAAGATTCAAATGCTTAATAAATGTTGAAAACTGGAGGAAATTCACATTAATAAACTCCATTCTGCAAAGAAAAAATATTTTATGGTGCTACCATTAGTATTAAAAAGTGTGATGATGCATTTAAAACTATTTCTGAAGATAAAATGTAGGAATGATTGAAGTAACAGTAGATAACAGGATATTCTAAAATGAAGTGTCCTCCTACAACTTTGCAAGTCAATATTTCCATGAAGGGTGGCCATTATTTTAAAGGATGTGATTGCAGGCAGATTTTAAAGCAAGATTTTACTGAAACGCCACTCTTTCCTAATTACCAGCAATATGATAGTGAACGAAAAGTACAAAATAAGCTCTTGACAAGGCTTTAAGCTGTATGTTTCTTAGGCAAGAATGAGGAGCCAAGAATAATTTTCTGAAATAAGAGTGTCTCATAGTGAGAAATCTAGTTATCTTAATCAGTACCCAGTATTCATGCTTAACTGCCTACTAGACGAATGTTGCCATTATAAGATTCTAGCAGAAGGAAGGCTGGTATTAGAATTGTAGTTGTTGAGACTGGAATTGGAACTATGTCAAGTAATCTAGCACATACAACAAATTCCTATTTATACTAAACATTAACAATATAAATTTTAACAGCAGTATTAAAAAGACAGCCGTTTTTATCATTATATCAAAAAGATACTTACACTCATGAATATCACAGCACAATTCACAATAGCATATCAGGATCAACCTAAGTGTGCACCAACTGATGAGTGGGTAAAGAATATGTGGGTTTTATATATGAGGGCTGTCCAGAAAGTATCCAGCCATGTACTATGTTTTTGCCATATTTGCAAGACCTGGATACTTTCTGGACATCCCTTACACATACACAAACATACACACACACATCACACACACGGAATACTACTCAGTCGTAAAAAAGAATGAAATAATGTCCTTTGCATATAGTTGCATGGAACTGGAGACCGTCATCCTAAGTAAAGTAACTCAGTAATGAAAAACCAAATACTATATGTTCTCACCTATAAGTGGGGGCTAAACTAAGGATATGCATGGTTATGCAGAGTGGAATAATAGACATTGGAGAATTCGAGGGTGGGAGGCAGTTGAGGAATGAAAAATTACCTATTGGGTACAATGTACACTCTTCAGATGATGGGTACACTGAAAGCCCAGACCTTACTGCTATACAATGTATCCATTATAGAAAATTGCACTTGCACCCCCTAAATGTATTGAAATAAAAAATAGTCATTCTTTAATACACTCAAATCTCAACAATTCACACTTTCTTTTAACAATAATTTTTATATGCCTGCAATTATATAACATGAGTGATGTGGGAGACAAGAGTATAAATGAAAATGTGTGGTATGTGATCTGCCCTGGCCCAGAAGTTTACACATACCTCTAGAGAGGTATATTCTCAAACAAGTGTTAGTTTTTAAAAGCAAAAGCAAAAATTAAGGTCAGCCATGTTTAAAACACACAAGAACCCTACAAAAGCACAAGGTCCATCTCATAGAGTTTTGGTTAGATGGTAATATGTGGAATCTTTGGGAGGGAAATTTGGCAGTATTTATCAGAATTCAAATAATCCAGCAATTCTAATGCTTGAATTATTGTTTTTTTTTTTTCACAGAAATTCTTTCGTGTGCTTTTCATTCTTTCCTTGTTTTACTTTTTACTCACTGAATGCTGCTTCTCGTTCTCCTTTGCTGAATTCTCTTTGTCTTTAGACCTGTAAATAGCAACTGTCAGAGTATCCGAGGACTGAGTTGTATGCCTACTCACCTCTCTACTGGAGGCTCACTGAAGAGGTCATCCCATCAAGTATAACACAGGTTTGAATGCCATCTGGATGCCTATTTCCAAATCTGTGTCTTTATCTCCGATTCCTGTGCTGAGCGTCAGGCTTCAATCTCAATGCCTGCTCAATATTAATCTCTCCACTTGGACATCAAAGAGTCATTTGAAACACAACTCATTCAAAACCAGACTTCTAATTTCTGTTCCTCCTCACTGAAACCCAAATATGTACATTTTTCTAACCTTTTTCATCTTGGTAAATTACATAATTATCCATCCAACCTCTTAAGACCTTAGGGTCATCTCTGAGACCTTGCTTTTCTTCCTTCCTCCCATACATAGCACTATCTTGAGTCTACGGATTTGTGGCTTCATTGTCTAAATATATCTTTAATCCAGTAACTTCTCAATTCCTCTGCCACAGTCACCTTTGCCCCGACCGCTATCATCTCAGACCTAGACTATACAAGAATCTTTAAACTGATCCTTCTGCTTCTACTTTTAAACCTTCCCCTCCTCCCCTAAGTTGTTGCACAGTAGCCAGTGGTAAACCCTTCGGTATCACTGTTAAAGTACATTCCATGGCTTAAAGCCAATATCTAGCCAGACTCTCAATTTCTTTTCCCATTAGGCCAAGCTCATCCCTGCCACAAGGCCTTTACACTCAACCAGATTTCCCCTTTACTTTATATAAATCTCAGTTTGATTTTCATTACTTCAGCCTGACATTTTCTAACTACTGTCTGTCAATAGCATTTTCTTCCTTAGAAAAGTCATCTTTTTAAAATTTTATTTACTTTTTTCAATTTCAGAATATTACAGTGATACAAATGTTTTGGTTACATGGATTGCTTTTGTACTGCTTTAGACAAAGTTCTAAGTGTGCCCATCTCCCAGATAATGTACATTGTACCAGTTAGGTATGATTTCACCCATCCCTCTCTTGCCCCCTCCCACCTATTTGATTTCCCTTGAGTTTTACTTCCTATTGTGCACATGAATGCTGTTAGATTAGTTCCAATTTTTTTTATTCCCCCTCTTGCCCCCTCCCACCTATTTGATTTCCCTTGAGTTTTACTTCCTATTGTGCACATGAATGCTGTTAGATTAGTTCCAATTTTTTTTTTTATTTCAGTATATTACAGGGGTACAAATGTTTGGGTTGCATATATTGCCTTTACCGCGCCGGAGTCAGAGTTACATTTAAAAGTGAGTACATTTGGTGTTTATTTTTCCATTCTTGTGATATTTTACTTAGGAGAATGGTCTCCAGTTTCATCCAAATTATTACAAAAGGTATTAATTCATGTTTATGGCTGAGTAGTATTCCATGCTATACATATACCACATTTTATTATTCCAGTCATGAATTGATGGGCACCTGGGTTGATTCCACATCTTTGTGATTGTGAATGGTGCTGCAATAAACATTCTAATGCAAGTGTCTTTTTGATAAAATGACTTTTTCTCTTTGAATAAATGCTCAGTAGTGGGATGGCTGGATTGAATGGTAGGTCTACTTTTAGTTCTTTGAGGAATCTTTATACTATTTTCCATTCAGGTTGCACTAGTTTGCAGTCCCACCCACAGTATATAATTGTTCCTTTCTCTACTTATCGATGCCAGCATCTATTTTGGGGTGAATTTTTGATAAAAGCCATTCTCACTGGGGTTAGGTGATATCTCATTGTGATTTTGATTTGCATTTCCCTGATGATTAGTGACATTGAGCATTTTTTCATGTTTTTGGCCATTTGTCTATCTTCTTTTGAAAAGCTTCTGTCCGTGCCTTTTGCCCACTTTTAATGGGGTTGTTTGATTTTTTTCTTGCTGATTTGCTTAAGTTCTTTGCAGATTCTGGTTATTAGCCCTTTATTGGGTATATAGCATGCAAATATTTTCTACCATTCTGTAGGTTGTCTATTCTCTGTGTTGATTGTTTCCTTGGCTGTGCAGAAACTTTTTACTTTAATGAAGTGCCACTTATTTATTTTTGTTGTTGTTGTGATTGCCATTGGGGTTTTCTTCATAAATTCTTTCCTAGGCCGATATCTATCAGAGTTTTTATCTATATATCTATAAGAAACATGTGGCTATCCAATTTTCCCAGCACCATTTATTGAATGGGGATTCTTTTCCTCAGTGTATATTGTTGTTTGCTTTGTCAAAGATCAAATGGCAATATGTGGATGGTTTTATATCTGGGTTTTGGGTTCTGTTAAGACTTATATTCACCTTTATCTTTTTCTTTTTTTAAGTAGGACCTACTTCAGCTTATATGATATTAAATATTATTTTTTCACCAATGTAAAATGCAAGCCCCATGAGGGAAGCTCTATAATAGTGCTTGGCACATAGGAGCCCTCAATAAATATTTGTTTGGTAAAATGAATAAATGAAGGAATAAACATTAGTTCATTAAATTACCTGAGTAAACATACTCATGCCTATAAAAGGAGTTTGAACAATTTAAATCATGGTATGTTAAGAGGGGTTGACTTTAGGGAGGAGGGTGAGACATACTTGTGAATTCTTGGACTTTTTATTGTACTGTATTCATGTATGTAACTTGGCCTATAAATGTAAAAATCATTAACTAGTCATGTCATTTTTGTTAGTATTTAGTACAGAAACAGTGTTCTCCTCTTAAAATGATGAGGGAAATGGAATGAACACACGAGTCTCAGCCTACACATGCACACACCCCCCCCCACACAGTGTTTTGCAACTTAAGGCAGAATAACGTGGATGTGTATTGGTTATCTTTTCAACTTAAGATCCAATACTATCTCACTATGTATAATGTTCCCAATTTACCATGGTGTCTACAATTAAAACTCCCAAGGTACCCTAAAAAGGGAAAGAAGGCCTTTAAAGTTTTCTTTAATTGGCTCTGAGATTCAGTTTTGTTATCTGAAAAGAACAGAGGAGAATCAGTATTAACACCTGGACTTGGGTCTATGCAATGTGTGGAGCTCCTAAAGTAGCAATTAAATGGCTTAATCTTAAAACCCTCCAAGGTTTAATTCAGTAGCTCTCTTCAGAAGGGCATTGCTAATTCTTCCTGAATTGCTGCCGCTTCTAACTGCACTGCCTGCATTTGAACAGTATTTGAAATTCCGTTCTCTCTAATGGAGTTAATTGCATTATGAAAGTCAGTTTAGAGTGGCAACTTATTTCCTCTTATGGAGAATCTCTCTGCAGAGTCCTTTCTTTTCCTTTCAACTTGACACATATGTACTTTTATGCAGGACACTGTCACAAATTCAGCGTTTCCTATTTAAACCAAGTATCAAAGGATATTCTTCAAAATATTTATATATACACCAAACCATGTTAGCTATCTACTGTTCCTACAATTTTGTACATGCTCAGGCCGTCTGATCCTAATAGACTCTAAGTCCTTGGAACATTAGCAAATCTCTGAGCTTTTAAACAGGCAGTGACCTATTCATTTAGAGGGCTGCTTCAATAAAGTGAAGGCTCACTTAGGTTAATGATGGATCATGGAGCTGTTTGATTTGCAGTGAGCTAAGTTGTCCATTATCCCTAACATTCATGTGGGTCATGTTATCACACCCAAATAATGAGTCAAGCCCCTTCCCTACTCCTGCAGACTTCTAAGTTATTATAGGAAACCTTAGTGTGCAAGTCCATGAAGCTTTATGCCTGATAACTGCAGATGAATTTCAGCAAAGAGTTGATTTCCTCCTGAGAATAACAGCTGCTTATTCATAGTTCATGTGGACATCTTCCTGAACAAAAAAGACATTTTCCCTCCCTCCCTCTCTACCTCTCTTTTTTGCTCTTTTTTTTTTTTTCCTGATGAAGGATAGGGAATCCATGGACAGCTTGTGTACAATTAAGCATCCTTAAAATTATGCTCTCATTTCCCAGTTTCCTGTGTTCCCCCGTGTGTATACATAAACATATACACATATACAGCCCTACATAGCTTCAGACAAGGCCGGTGGACACTGAACCCACTCGTAATTTTTGTAAAAATCATATCACTTATAGTGTCATATCAAACAGCCAAAAATCTTCTTTACATAGCCAACATGATGATTGCTTTCTTTACATGTCTGTCTTCTCTTTAATTTTGTGGAGTCTCTAGAAGCAAGCATCTGTGCTAAGCAGTCTTGAAAATTAAAGAAAAGACACTAGAAATATATTTTAAATATTTTTAAAAACACTTTTTGTAATGCCCTCACATTCCATGTTTATTATTCATGTGTGTGCACACACATACATACACACAAGTGTGAAGAGCAATTTCTTCAGTTGCTAAAGCTAGCTAAATGTTTCTGATAGAAGGCAATAAGTCCTTTTGGCATTAATCCTTCCTAAAAATGAAATACTTTCACACTATAGAGAAAGCTATGAAATATGAATGACAGGGGGAAAACAACTTCATTTATTCTTGCTCTATGATTTACAATGTAGAGATGACAAGCTTGGGGGAAGTGAAGAATAGTGAATTCTTCTGTGTTTGATGCTATTTGCACAGCACTACAGAGAAAGAGAACATTGTGCTATATTCTGGATCTCTAAGTGAATTTATTTAAAGATGGTCCATTAGTTCATGTCACCATGGAGAACTAGTAAGTTATGAGTGTTTTTACAGATAGAATTGGGGAAAAAAATCCCCAGTATTGTGGATTCACAGTGAACTACCCTGAAAAATTATTATATTTTGCTTCCTAGTCACAAAACTATGATTAATAACTTTAGCACAGAGCCAAGATATTTTCATTAATGACTACTTAACAAATTTCTGTAAATGCATTTACCCTTCCATTCTTTAATTCCAAGAAAAGTTTCAAACTCCATGAAAATAAGAAAATAATTGTAACTTAAAATGATAAAGCCAAAATTCTCTTTACAAAGACAAACCAAATAAAAATGTACCTGTCTTTCCCTGATAGAAATTAAGGAAAGTAAACATAATTACAAAATGAAGGCATTTTCTTACCTTTCATTTGACTTAGTGCTTATTGTTTAAAATAGATTTAGAGAAAATTGTGTTAGGGGATTTTACCATAATAGAAATCAGTTTGAATGTTTTTGTGGACTAATTACAAAAATACAATAATAAACCCTTTCATAGTTCCTATTCCTATTGTTTTCTTTAGTTCCATAAGTATTTTCATCTTTATTTCTGGTCCCATACTAAAATATCCAAGTAGTTTAACATTTCCCATTTTATTATGAAATTTCGTCTTCAGTTCTAGGGTGATCACATACTGTGTGACTTAAGACACTAGAGGTATCTTGCCTTTCTCCTGACTTACCATGCACCCTTGGCTTGTAACATCAATGGATTTTTGGTTAATACTCCATTCCAGGTTTTTACTTGCTTAATCTTTGATCCTTGACTAATCGTTGCCTTTAAAATGATCAATGACATTTCATTACTTTCTGGTGAGATAGTCTCATGGGTCATGTCTTTCATAGGCAGCTGTATATTCATTCCATGTCTATAGACTTCCAGGACTTAAATTTTATCCTTATGTTGCATGATGTTTTTTCTTAGCTGTCTATACACATATAATAATTTTAGCCATCTTCCATTTAAACTACTTTTGATATTATTTATTTAACATTATCCATTTCAGGTAGCATATTTATATTTTAAAAGAAGCCATCTGGAAATAAAGTTTAGTCCAAGTAAAGACTAACAGAGTTTGGTTTGGGGTTTTACTACAGTTACAGTTCATGGATGATATTATGAGGATTGTTTTTTTTTTTTTTTTAATTTCCTTTTCAAATATAATCTGTTTGGGGTTTGCATTTGTGATCACTTGATGTATTTTTTGCCACCTAGATGATTATTGTTATTTTTCTTAAGTATTTCTTTATATTTTATTCCAAATGTAATACATGCTCTTGGTGAAGAACATAAGTTATAGCCAAATGTGTTAAACTGAAATCTTCATCTCCCTTTCTAGTCACTTTCTATCTCACTTCCCAGAGATAACTGCTCAAACCAGCAGTGTCCTACATATTCTTCCAAAATCTCTCTGCCAACTCATAGATGCAGAAATATATAGTAGACTATTCTTTGTCTTCAATTTACTCAATGATTATTTGACACAATTAATTTATTTCACCTCCTCAACAAAATGTTTAAACTTGGATTTTCAGTTGCACATGGCTTTGGTTTTACCTTGTACCTCACTAGCTATCCTTCCTCAGTTTCAATTGCTGATTTCTTCTCTTCTCCCCATTAGTGTTGGAGCAGCTTAGTTTAGTCTTGTCTATCTACAGCCTACACCCACGCCCATAGTGATCTCATCCAAGTTCATAGTTTTAAACACCATATGCTGAAAACTCCCAAGTATATATTTTCAAGCTCAGATCTCCCCAAATCTAGTCTCCTGTACCCAACTGCTTTTTTGGCTTAACCACTTGGCTAACTAATAGGTTTCTCAAATTCACATGTCCAAAATGAATTCTTGGTCTTCACTCACAACTGTAGACTACGCTCAGATTTCACCATGTCTGTTGAGACCAAGGCCATCCTTCCAGTTATTCAAGCTAAAATATCTCAAGCAAACTCTATTACATCCTTTATTTCTCTCACAATGCATGTATAGTTTGCCAGGAGATCCTGTTGGCTCTATATCCAAAGTACATGTAGAATCCTACCAATTCTCATCAGCTCCTCTGTTGTTACCATGATTCTCCTAGTAGCAATCGCTTACCTGAATTATTGCATCTAGACATCAAAGATTAGACTTTAGAGCAAATGTCATCCTTTTAAAATATGGAAGATCATGTCGCCTCTCCGTTCAAAACCAAGTGATGGCTCCCCATTTATGTCAGAGAAAATGCCACCATTCTATATGATCTGGGCCCCTCCTTTTATTTCTGATCTATTCTCCCTCCATTCTTCCCCTTGCTCGTTTGCAACACTTTACAACCCTTCTTGCTTTTCCTGGAACTTACTACACTCATTCCCATCCTTGTTAGCCATTCCCTCTGACTGGAATACTGATTACCAGATTACCAATTACTTAGCTAGCTGCCTTGAAGTCTTTGTTCAAATCTCCCCTTCTCTATGAGGTCTTTCCTCACTACTGTATTTAACATTGCAAATTGTACAAAACTCTTGGGCAATACAATCCCCTTAATCTGGTCTACATTTATCTCTTTCTATATTGCATTTATTATTTATTTCCATATTTCCTTTCTGGAATATAAACACGTGGGACACAGGGTTCTATATATCTTGTTGCTCATATATCTGAAGAGACATAACAGTGTCTGATAGACTTAGCACATAGTAAGCACTTGCTATGTACTTGTAATTAAATGTGTGTGTGTGTATATATATATGTGTGTATGTATATGTGACCAAACTATGCCATATTTCTTCTTTGACTTTTGGGTGATACAGGCATACCTGAACATTCATTAGCATGAGCACACACACACTTGTTTTCAATTTTTCATACAAGAAAAAACATCAGTCATTGTATGTATTTGTTTTTAGCAATAGAAATGTGGCTGAATTTTAGAACTGCAAAACAAAACATCTGCAGTTCTTAGTTTGTTCTGGTTTATTTGTGACTGTAATTTTTTGGTTTCAATTGCACTTGATGAATTGAAATCAGAATTTTAACTTCATATTTCTAAAGACATCTCAATGATGGTGGAAGATAAACTTAAAATAAAATTTACCTTTACCTGCTGTTTATTTTTTATCTAATATTTACCCGCTTTACCCTTTCTACTTCTAAATGTTCTGCCATTTACAAACTAAAGTGAAAGTGTGGTTCTGCATGTGTACAAGCACGTACTCAAATGAGTGTCTACTTATGTGTCTATGTATTTGTTATTAGTTGACTTAAAGCAAATTAGAGTTTATAAGTTTACAGGGGTATACATCATTTCTATTGTAAATAGGCATAAAAACATACACACAGACACACATACACGCACATCCAGAGAAATATAGAGAATGAAAATGAGAGACATAGAAAAGAAATATTTAAATGATGTTTATGAAGTATAAGAATTACACCCATTTCTATGAATTGTGAATATTTTTCATTTATTTTCTTGCATATGACATTTAACTCTTTTATCATAGTATGATATTTAATCCCTTACTTTTTCTGTTATCATACAAAGAATCTATGATACACCAAAAAAGCGAGAAAGAGTAAAGAAACTTCCAAATATGTTGAGTAAACATATTTCTATTAACACCAACACTACCAACAACAAAAACTTTTAGCTTAAATGGCAAACTTGCCTAAGTTAAATAAATGTCCCCTTACCTGTCTTTAATGGAAGATGTTGTTACTGATGTTTTAATATTGATAAAACTAACCAGTAAATCAGAGTTTTAGTTAGGCTCCAATCACAGAAACAGAGCCCACTCTAATTTTTATGAGAACAAGGATTCAATTTTAGAGTGATTTACACAAATAGGCAGTGGGCTAAGGAAGTAACAGTCTGGGAAGCGGAGAACTGAGGACCTGTGCATAGAAGCCCCTCCCTCTGCTGCCAGAAGCTCTGGTACAGGTGGAACAGTCAAAGCTGGCAAGAAAATCTGGAAATCTAAGCATGTACAGCCACTGAGATGGCGGGAGCATGACAGAATGCTCATGCAAAGGTCTGCAAGAAGCTGTTGCCTTTGTTGAGCAACTGCTTCTGTGGGTCTGCAGCCAAGAAAATAGGGGTGAGTGTGCCAAAGGCTACTACTGTTCTAGTCATCAGAAATAAGAGCTGAATGAAGCTGGACCTGCTTGTCCCCTCTGGGTCTGCCCAACAAATCTCTCTCCACAATGGCCATTGGGAATAATGGTTGCTTCTTCATTTCTGCCTTCAAAATATGCTCAAATTGTACTTCTGGTCAATTTTCTTCAGCAACCGTCTAGAATCTATGAAGCGTGCTTCTGGTTTCACCAAGTTGATATAGCACAATGCAATAGGTTCATTCCTTATCGTGCTGGCTTCCAAACACATCTGTGTAAACAGTTTCACTTTCACATAAAAGAAATAGCATAATTAGGCTTCCGTCTATCATGGTCATCCTATGGTTCAACATCTAAGTGTGTATTCCGTGTAAATTGTATTTAATTCTTAATAACTTATTATATTTAATCAGCTTGATTTTACTCTGTTATCTGATATACATCAAGAAATAATAAAATGTGTATTAAATGTTTAACACTATGATTTATCCAGAATGTATTTGAAAAATATGATGTGATCTTTTACTTCTCTCTTCATAACATATTTTTACACGAATAAAATCTCAACAATGCATTATTATTTTTGCTTATATTGATGGGTAATACAAATTGTTTATCTGATATATGGCAGCAATCTGGAAGGCTTAATGATAACATTTAAAGTTTAAAATTGTATCCTCATATATTTGGGATTATTTTGTATTGATGCCCCCAAATCATGCCATTTTCTGTTTCATTCTTTCACTTACTAAATATTTATTTAGTGATATGATATATGCCCCTGTTCTAGGCACTATGTGTATAGCATTGAAAACAACAAAGTCCATGTCTACACAGGACTTTATATAATATTCTTTAGCCCCAATTCATATATCCCAGTAAATGATAGCTCTATTGAAGCTAAAGAAGTTCAGATAAGGAATTTAAGAAAATTAACTAGAGCAGTAGTTTTGGATTAGTCATAATCTTGAAATTTCTATGGACATGGTGGGAATGGTGATAGTATTCATTGTGGCTTTATCAGTTACATGGTTACCTTCAGTTTTCTGAACCGCTTATAATAGAATTGAGACAATTTTATAGCAGAGAACTCAGAATTTTGTTTATAGTAACTTTGAATAATAACCTGAACTCAAAAAACACCCCTACAATCGTTAGTTCACCTAGCTTTCTACCACCCAGCAGAGGATATCCATTTGAATAAAATGATCTCCAATGTTACGGGTAGAGATTGAAGTCAAAAAATAAAGCCCCTCCAAAGGTATCAGGATTTTCTGTGCCTAGTTTCATATAATGGTTTCAGTTTAGATTAGGCATCAATTCCTCATCCAATTCTCTTTGCTGCATTTGAAATTGTCCCACAAAGCGCTCTTCGTATAACTGCTTGTGAAGGAAAGAATAATATCATACTCTTCCTATGCAGACATTGCTACAGTTGAACAATAGCTTACCCCCTCTTTCTGCAAACAAAGGAAGATTGTAGTTTCCAACAACATTGAAGTTAGCTGGCCTCTGACTAGTTTACTAAGTGAAATCTGACACAATGGAACAATCACTTCCCTATAGGAGAAGTTAATCGCTGGGTCTTTATTTTCCAGTCCTTCCAGGACCATGTCAACCAGCAATTGTGGAAACATGAGCTGATTTTGGAACTGATGAGCCATCACATAGAGGAGAGCTTTCTGGAAATTTTCCCAGATCCATAGTGGACTTTGCATGAGTGAGAAATAAATAAATATAGAGTAAAGGAAGGTGAGATTAATGGTTTGTTAGCAGAGGATTCTATACTGAGTGCAGATACAATTCCCTTGCCAGAAATAGGTTACTGTTGAAATAATGCCATAGAAAAATTGTTAGATTAGCAGAGAGATAATGATGGCCAATGAAAAATCACTAAATGAACCTATCTGCTTATTAGTAATATTATTCTCTTTGATCTAGCCCTCATTTAAAGAATAAATATGAATGTTTAGTTATATTTTTGCTCCTAACACCAGAAGAATATTCAGATAAAAACTCCCCAAGAAAATGGTAGGGTATGTTTGAAATATTAATGCAATGTATTTTATAATGCTGCTTCCCATCTGTAATCTTTCCTTTAGGACATCCTAGTTTTCCATATTTTATAAATCTATTAATCATTTGATTGTTTTTAATGTCCAGAATATTTTCATAAATCAAGAACTAGAAGATATAAAAGGCCTAAACATTTCAGTCCTGAGAAAGCAAAAATTAGATGTTATGTGTGAATAGAGTGCACACAGAAATACAGAAATAGCAATGACAATTAGATTCATATCCAGTATTCTAAAAGAGTTGTGCATTTTAATAAAGGGCTAACAAATTCTTGCAGAAGAAATCTTCAAAATCCCTTCTCATTGCAGTATTTTGCTAAATAGAAATGCAAATTTATTACAAGATTATGTGGCTTTTTATTTTATGAGCACATTTTATGCTTTTTCATTTGCTGAAATGCTAAGCTTATACTCCATAGTGACTGACTTTTCTCACTCTCTCTCCCTCCCTGTTTCTATCTCCCTCTCGCTGCCCCCTCCCTCTCCACCCATCCCTACTCCTCTCTCCTCTCTTCTTCTTCTTCCCTTTCCTTCCCCATCTCTTTTCCTTTCCTTTCTTGGAAATATGTGTTATGAGCTCATTCTTGGTAAAAGTACTATATAAAAACATGATTATTTGGAATAACATACATTTGCTAGTAAAATCTAATATTATATATAGTTGAAAATAATTTGTGTTTCTTATGGTAAATACATATGTCCCTAAATACCCAGTGATAAATTAATTGGCTTTCAAGATATTTGATCTCCTGAGTGTGTGATTTCTACAAAATGAGTATAGCCTCATCTATTCAGGGCCAGGTTGAACATTTTCTTTGCTTTATACTGAAAGGGAATAAGATTGTAAAAGGGAGCTTTTAAGCTACACCTGTTTTAAAATCATAGTGAAAAAGAACATTGTTTTATAATAAATGGGCTCATTAAAATTAACATACTTAATTACCACATACCTAGGAGAACTCTACTTTCTTTCTCTTGGTGTTGAGTTCAAATTAATTAAATACTTGAATTTTCTCAGCAAATATTCTATCATTCTTTGGTCTTCTCTATAATTATTATAAATTAGTCAGTTATTTTATTTTCCCATTGTGCTCTCTGAAAATCAGCACTCTGGCTTTCAAACAGAAGGCATGAAAAAAGCCATTTAATTGTGTTTCTCTCTGTCCTAACTGGCACAGTGGAAATGGTACTGATGCTGAACACTCACCTATTCCAAAATAAAAGGAGGTTTAACTAATGAGTGAAGAATTTTGCAATTATAAAGTGCAATCAACTCAACAAAAATACTTTGTGTTCAGTCATTGAAGGTCAAGGATTATTAACTAAAACATCTGATAGTCATGCTGTCCAGCATATCTCATGGGGAAACAGTGAGTGCAGAGTTAATGGAGGGTCATGTCCTTTGGTTCAAAACAAAGCTAAAGAGGAGTGTTGCATGTCTTATATAGAGTAGTTATTTTTAGTGGAAGTTTATTTCCTAATGGCTTTACTGTATTTATGGGGAAAAAAAGAAAAACCTGTTACAGCATTGGCTGTTTTGTCAATGAGAAAGGGATTTTGCAATAGTGATAATGGAATTTCGGTATGTTGTAATATGTCTTGATTTGATCAAATGACCATTGAGACATTATGTATTATGCTTATTACCAAAAAAAAAAAAAAAACTTGGCAATCATACGTCCTTGAAAGAAAAAATTATTCGCATATAGAGCGTTTTAAATACTTAAAAACGTTGAATAAATACAGCAGAGAGACTATAATCTGGTATTTCTGTTTTGTAAAATGACACTATTTCCAAATATGTATCGACTCTAACCTTGCAAGCTCTTTATAATTAAGTGAAAATATTTTGCTATGTAATTTGTGATAAAGTACTCAATATTTGTATCAGTTCTTTAATAATAAGAGGGATAGTCATTATTAATGATAATATGACTTTCATATCAACAATTTTGAATGGTTTGCAATTCAAACTTCTGTGATTTCACAAAATATGTGCATACAGAGCATTTTCATTGAATCTCAACTATTTTTCAAGCACCGTGCTCTGGTCTGGAGAGATTATGATGAATACAATTTTATCTTTGCTTTCTTTGCACTATTCTCCAGCTAGTGTCTTAGCAGTAGAGCATATTGCCTCATTGTCAGAAACATAGAAAATATTTAAGATCTCGTTACATTGATTCTATTGGCTGCATGCCTTGCAAGTCCTTAAGTCCAGATTCTAACTACAGTTGAAAATGCAATTTAAACCACCAGATATCTAGTTGGGCAACCACTGAAAAAGTTCTCTAGACTAGAAAAAAATTAGGCACAAAGAAACAAAAAATAATTACTGAGTTTAGAGAGATTACATGGGAAATAATATTCTTAAGAGAAAACTTTGAATTTTGAAAATCAAACTTTTGCTGATTTAAAAAACCCTGATTTTGAAAATTAAAGACACCTGAATGCTACTAAAGATGTTAATCAAATATGAAAGGATAATTGTAATATATTAGGACATTATTGGCCTCTGAAGTGTCAGAACAAAAATAATATTTGTATTAAAAGTATTTTTTCAGTAACTGAGATGTTTGCTCCTTCTCATCTGTACAATTTTCCCTGGTGTCCCACTAAACAATTTACTTGCCAGGGATTGAAATAAATTGCAGAGTAATGGAAAAGAAACAGTAATATCATTTTCAATTCTCTCCATATAACAAACATATTTAGAATATTTTTGTTGTAATTACATTGTATACTTTTATAATTACTCATTGTCATGTATGTATTCCTTCATGGATTTCTTCATGACTGTCTCCCATTGAGACTTTGATAATTTCCCTAATTCCTGGAATCTGCTTGTCTCACCTCATATATTTTCTCTGAACAAAATTAACTCTAATAATTTTAATAAACATGTCTATTCAAAGTACATTATTTCCAAATGGACAACCAAAGTCCTAACTAATTTCTCGAACTTCAGACTTTATTAAGACGTGAAAATGAACTTGTAACACCTTTACTCCTATATTTACTCCCAGAAATATTGGCTAGCATTTTTAAATGTTTACTTAGTATAAGGAACTATACTAAGTAATTTACATGTATTATAACTGTTAATGCTCCAATAATCCTCAGAGCTATTACATTTTCCATTTTATGTATGAAGACACTAAGTCTCTGAGAGATAAATTTAGCATCAAGATCAAAAAACTATTAAATGGAATAGCTGAGTTGGAAGGCAATTGTGTCTAATCCCAAAGCTTATTCTCTCAGTTATGATTTATAACTCCTTTATTTTTCACCCTAATCAGTAATAACATCTCTTATTTAGTCATGAAAATCTGTAACCTGGGACTTTTCTTGAACCTTTCTTTTTCTCTAGTACCTGCTGAATCAATCACCAAGACTAAGTAAATTACATTTTAAATGTCCCCCAAAGATATTTCTATTTATTATTGTTTTTAGATGGTTCTAACTATTTTTCTTACAAAATTAGATAGTACCTTAATTTGTCTTCTTATTTTCTGTTTTCATAATTCCTCATTTGAGGTATAGCTAATAACAATCCATCCAAGAGGAACTGGCCATACCCCTTCACTTAAGCTACTCAGTTTAATTCCTATGGGCTGGAAAGTTTGAAGTCCTAAGCATGAGACTCAGCATGTTCTATCCCCTGTGTTTCCTGGCTCATTTGAAACACACACACACACTCTTACATTCCTTTGCCTCTCCTATTTCATTTCTCAGAATAAGCCCTATTCTTTTTTGCTAATTCACACTTATATTTGAATAATCAACTCAAATATTTTCTTAGAAAACCTTCCTCGAGTTTTCCCCATCCTCAAGAAGAGTGCCTTCTCTTTCTATATAGAAATATATGATATTTCACTCCTTCCCCTTAACACATAATATTCAACTTATTAATTTATCTATCTCTTAACTTAGACTATGAACACTTGAGGAGGTCAATAGGAAATGATTTATATTTGAATCCCTCATCTTTGAATATTTGAATCTCAGAATATGACACGTAATAGGCATTCAATTATGCCTGAACTGAACTAAAATATACTATGTAAATTACATAAAATATATTGAAGAAAAATTGTATTGCTATGACTAATTAATGAAAGGGAGCTTATGTTGTTTTCATTTTTGGTTTCAGTATATTTATTTTGTTTATCAATGTTTAATTTAATCATATATATTATGTAACAGTGATTCAATAAGTTATGGTACACATAAATTTAAGAGAAGAATGAATAATCTTTATGGTTTTAAAAATTCTTTCTCTCTAATGAAATATATGAAAACTAAGTTAATAAGATAAAATAATTGGACTTGGTTTTTAAAATCATATTTAATTAGGTTCCACATGAAATTCAATTCTAAAAACAATTTTGAAAATCATTTATCATCTCTGCTTTTCTAGGAATCAGAAAATAATTAGGAAATATAGGAAGGTATATATAGATATATATTTATATATATTTGTATATACATGCATACATAGAACAAAAGTATATGAAAAGGAAGAAAGTTAAATGAATATTAGACTTGAAAATGAAGTAGAACTTCAAAAGCAAAAACTATCTTATTAAGTCTTTCTAATGGGCTAGTTTTTTTCAGTTATAATAGAGAATTAAGGGGAATAGCCATCATTTTTGGAAACGTACTAATTAGATAACTCAAGCTAAAGTTCTGGTTAGGGTTCATTCATACTGTAAGATAATATTCACTTACTAGGCTGTAACTAAGTTATTATTGGCACATATATAATATGTATGCATATGTAAATTGCTAGCTTTAGAATTTTTAGAAGCAGATAAATATTATGCTATTTTTCACATATGTATTAGAAATACATTAAATGAAACTTAAACAATTTGTCTAATACAATCTTTAGATGAAAAGTTTTTGATTCACCTGACAAAAATTTGTGTTTTATTTTCCTTACCATTCAATAATAAATGAAATAAATAGCCCATGTTTATGAAACCTTTTGATGAGATTGAATGAGGAAGACATTAATTTCATAGCAAAAGTAGGCTTTGATTTAACCTTTAGAAAAATCATTCAGCTTTAGTGGTGATATATGATATAATGACCATGTTATATATCCTAAGATTTGGCACATAGGTTCTATGCCAATATAGATACAAAGGAAAAGCCCTAATGTTAAAGAACGTTTTTTAGATTCATCCGCTTGAATCATGTGCTGTCATAAATATTGCTGTGTAACAGACCATCCACAACAGACACTTATTCTCATGCTCTTGTGTATTCCAATTGACTGTGATTTGATTGATTAAGGCTGCCCTTGGTGGGATAGCTGTGTTCCAGGCTCTGATCAGCTGGGGTTAGGTAATTGTTAAGGTGTTCAATCTGACTGGCAATGGCGACTTGGGGCAGAATCTTCTCATTGTGAGACCAGAAACAGAAAAGATCCAAGCTAAAGTGAATAAGAACCTTCCACATTTCTATACTCTTCAAGGTTGCCATTACCCCATTAGCCAATAAGATACATGGCCAAGTCCAAGTTAAAGTGTGAGGAAGAGCTTCCTTCTTTTCCAGTAAATCACCTATTATTAGAATTATTTTTATAGCAAATGTATTATGAAATTGACCAAACTTCTTTGGATTCCTTCAATAAGGAGAATAAACTCTTCTTGAGGCTGCCACGTTGACCTTCAGAAAAACCGAAAAATGATCTAGCTGGTTTTTGATATTCCTTCATTGAGCCCTGGAAGACATAGAATAATAATAATTTTTCCACTTGGATGTTTTCAGTAATCAATGAAATATTTATTAAATGAATTAATATATGAAGGAAAATATTTATACATATACAACTATTATGTTCACCATTCCCAACTTCTTAATGCATCAAATGACAGTTTTCACACACATCACTCTTATGTCATATTGTTCTGCCTAAATGTATCTATATATCTCTGCACCTGGAAAAAAATCTTGGTTTTCTAGCAAAAAATATAGTGAGAATTATGATTTCCATCCATTCAAAATATTATAATCCAAAGAACTAGCCCTAGGATCATATCAGTTTATATGGTAAGTATAAATATTTATTCTTTCAGCTTATTCTTAGTCATTTCTAAAATCCTTAGGTCTATTTTATCACACTGTTATTGGATTCAGTCACTGGGATCAGCATTTCAATTTATTTAAGGTTATTAACTATCTCTTCCTACTTCATGTCAATCAGAGTATGTGTATAACCTTTAACATGAGTATATAGATTAGCATTTAAATAGAATAAGGTCGATGGTAGATCCCAGTGACATTTCTAAAGAATCACCTATCAAATTTTTCTTTAACCAAAAATAAGGCATCATTTTGGTAAGGGCATTTGTTCAGCCTATAATTATCTAATTTAAAAACTGTATATATACTTCCTCAATATCTCTCAAATTTTTCCACTGGCATATAATCTATGGAGATACATTTATAGATATATTATATATATATATTTACATGTTAAGCACAATGAATAAGGAGCCCAAAAAGACCAGTGCAAAGAATAAAATTAGTATCATTAATATTGAAGAACCCTGGACACCCTTTGGAGTTTCCATCCCTTTATTTCATTTTTAAAGGCAATGCTATTCTTAACTCTTAGTTTATCACTATCTTGCATTCTTTATAGGCTTAACAAATGTCTTTTGCCTTAAATAATATATTATTTTAAAGTTATGGGGCTTTACACCAGTGATCAATGACGTATGTATTCTCCTGAGGTATGCGTGTACAATTCAGAAAGGTAGAGAATTGTAGAAACATTCCAATTCCACTCTTTTAGTTATTTTTAAGTTTACCCTAACTTACCGTTGATTGTAATCACTTTGTTGTGCAATGCATTGTATGGCTTCCCGTATAGAGTATATTTCAAGCCTCACCAGGAAAGCAATGCTTAGTCAAACTGAAAATCAAATTTTGGAAGAGACAAACTGGTATTTGCAGAAGGTCTTTGATTCTAGTCTAGCTTTCTGATATTTAAAAGGCATTGTTGAATATATGCCACGCTTTGCTGCAGTTTGATTTTTATGTTCTATTTTTAAGCACGACCCACATACTACACAATCCCTCCACTTTTTACTCTTCAATTCTTTTCACTTTCCATGGTCCACAAAATCTATTTCAAGGTTTACTTGGAACATAACTAACAGCATGCCTGCAATGAATTTAAGATGAACAATCCTAAAATTCAAGAATACCAAATTTATGCTTTAAAATTCCTTTTATACATGAGTTATGATATGGAGAACACAGTTTTACATTTTTATAGGATAAATGGATAATAAACGTATAAGAAACTTGTAGCTTTCTTCTTAGGTTATTATAAGTTTATTAAGATCATATGACTTAAAGGTACATAAAATTATTACATGTAGACTCTGGATAATGTTATTAGAATTAAAATAGGTAATTGCTACTTAAGGGAATGCAGAAACACACAATTTTCTAAACCAATGTATAAATAACAATGTCAAAATTAGTTTTATTAAAATATTTCAGATAGATTAATTTGACACTAATCATTTTTGGATTTTTAACAATTTTTTAGGAATATATAGGAACTCTCCTTAGATGATGTAATACTTAAAAGTACAGATTAGTACTGAACATAGGTTAATATTTTATTTGTTACATAATTGCATTATTTTTATAATTGTGAAATATAACAACTATGTTAAAGAGAAATCATGTTTACTACTTCAGAATAAGGTTTCTAATGCTGACAAACAAATTTTTAGAATCCTGCCAAAGATTTGTACACCACACAAAGGATTCTACCATTTTACATGTTATTTTTCAGATTAGAACCTTGGAGTATCTACCAAAGTATTGGGTGAAATTTCTACAAAAGTATATCTTTTATTGCTCTTTTATTGCTTTTATACCCTTTATTCCCTTTAGGGTGTGACATTCCTTGAAAGCTTTCTGCCAATGACTGGGTTCAGTGAACTCAAATGCTTCACGTGAAATTTGTTAGTGCTATTCATGTCTTGCAACACAGTGATCGTTAACATCAATTTAACAGTTAATAAACTGTGTTATAAAGTCCTACCAGCACTGTTAATGGATTCAGCATTAATAGCAAACGTATGCATGAATAAAGTAATAGAACATGTTTGAAGGAAAATCAGAAGGGTGCTCTAAATTCCAAAGTATTTGTTTGTTATCTGATATGTTATTGTGTAATTTTAATATATGGACATTTTGATTATTGTTTTATTACTAGTGACATTTTCTCCCTACAATAATGTATTGGGGATTCTTAAGGGCATGAATTTTATTTTTTTACAGCCTTTGCTTTTAGTCAAATAATTATTGGCTTGAGTAGATATAAGAATTTATGTTGAAATCATGACACAGAGTTTTTCTACTCAGTGAAGGACTTTGAAAGTCAAGATTGGATAGATTTTTGGCCGGGCGTGGTGACTCATGCCTGTAATTCTAGCACTCTGGGAGGTTGAAGCTGGAGATTCACTTGAGATCAGGAGTTTGAGACCAGCCTGAGCAAGACCGAGACCCCGTCTCTACTAAAAAAAAAAAAAAAAAAAGAAAGAAAAAAAAGAAATGATCTGGACAGCTAAAATTATATATATAGAAAAAAATTAGCAAGGCATGGTGGTGCATGCCTGTAGTCCCAGCTACTCTGGAGGCTGAGGCAGGAGGATCGCTTAAGCCCAGGAGTTTGAGGTTGCTGTGAGCTAGGCTGATGCCACGGCACTCACTCTAGCCTGGGCAACAGAGCGAGACTCTGTCTCAAAAAAAAAACAAAAACAAAAGATTGGATAGATTTTTGAATAGTGTCAAAGATAGATGAGCTAAATAAATAAATATATCTCATTTGAGAAATTAATGTATATATAAAACTACAATTAAAACGTCAACTGACAGATACTTGCCATCTATACTTTTTAAATTAACAGATGTTTTAACTTTTATATAATTTAAATATTTATAAGTCAAATTATTTAAATTTTTAATTTGAGACTCTAGGTGCCTCTGATAAATTTGAAGGAAATACATGGTATTTCAAACAATTATATCAGTTTTACACAATTTTAAGTAATGTGAGAAATACATAACTCTTGACTAAAGTACATTCAGATGATTGTGAAAAATTGTCTACATTGTACATCTCAATGACTAAATTGACTAATTCATATACTAAATAATTTTATGATTAGATATGGAGAATAAGGAATAAGACAGAGACTTATTTTATAATAAATTTCTAATATGAGATATATCTGGAAACCTGAACAGAAATGTTATGACCAGTAGCAGCATTTTCTTTATCCAGAGATCACCCAGGAAGAGGTTATTGAGACTGAGGGGAGATCAATTTAGATGTGAGTTAGGTAAGTTTAATTTGAAAAGTGAACTGTTCTAAGTAAAAATGTTGAGAAGGCAGAAGAAAATAAATGATTAAAATTTGTTATGAAAAGTTTCTCTTCAGAGGAATCATTAATCATATCTGTTTGTTTCCTATTGATGTGGCAAATACATAGAAGTATGCTTCGCTTTTACATTTGTTTGCTGTTAAAGTAAGCCCTCCACCAGATAGAAATGGACTGACACACAGAAGTTTACCTCCCACTGACTTAACCTGTGGGTTGGAGTGGGAACAAATGAGTGCATTCAGGGACTTAGGCTAATAATGAAAGCTCTGCCATAACTGTATTAGCTACAATTTTCTCAGTTTGTTGTCTTGGGCCATATCTAATCAATGTTAAAATTGGCTGGAAAGTTAGTATGCTAATTTATCTTTTTGCATGGCACCAAGTAAATGGTTTTACTCAATAGTAGCTATATTGGCTTAATCATCCAAGAAAAGGAGATCCTTTCCCCTATGGTTCATGTCAAGACTGACAAATTGATCTTTCCTGGACTGCTTGCTAAAATATTCCCATTTGCCTTTTCAGTCTCACTGATTAGGCAAGCTCTCTGCATCTAAGAAATCTAGCTAGAGCTATTATAACGATGCAGAAAGGAATTCAGCAGTCTGGGAAGAAAAAACCTATAAGCTTAATGGGCAAACCCTCAGTTTGAATCCTGTCAGAATTCTCCTCTGGAAAGTTGATTAATTTCCCATCCCTCAATTTCTTCTTCTTTTAATTGAGGGTAAAACAGAACCATTCTTCACAAAGAAGCATAAATGAATTTCATTCTAGTTTCTCAACTGTAAGCGAATTTTTAAATAAGAAAGTGGCTTTCAAGTAATATTAGTAATAGAAGAAATGATGTTTACTTGCTGAAGCCTGGCCCTGATTTTATGCTATATAAAGGACTTCTGGTATGATCCAGTTTAAATCACTGTATCATAATGATGATATTGTCATTGCTCTTCCTGCTCTAAGTTCTGGCCACACAGGACTTCTTTCAAGTCCTTTAACACCTTTCACAATATGCACATTCTTTTTTCCAAACCTAAAACATAGTTCATTTCTCTTCTGATGCTATAACCCACCTAATGTCTTCTTTCTCTTTTAGGTAGCAGCTTACTGATGTTTTACCCTGAGAGGTTCTCTCCCCAGTAGGATGTCCCCATGTATTCTATTTTTATGGAGCTCTGTATTTCTCCTCTCCTAATCTTCATTATTCTTAATTCTAATTACTTGCTGAAATTTGTATCTCCTCCCTTTACTGTAATTACAGAAAAAAAGAGATACCCTAAGTCATGTTCATTGTTATATCTCTAGTTTTTATGTTGAAACTTCTCAGGTAATAGATACTCAAATATAGGAGAGTGGCAAAAGGCAGAATAATCCACTTAACTTCTACAGTACAAATTCTGCTCAAATTTCACCACTGTATGAAAAAATTTTGCTTTCTGCAACCTCCTTCACTTGTGATTTTGGCCCCTTCTTGCTGGAGCATGTGTTTTATGTGATACTCACCTACTTATTCCAAGATCTAATGTCCACCCTTCTTGACATGGGTTTTATTTTCTCTTTCTTAAGCAAAAGTTAGGTTCTCTCCTCTGTGCTAGAAACACTGGATGTACAGTTAATATTTTTTGACAAACTTGACATTTCTGATATTTTTTTATTTTATTTTCTCTTCTAAAGTCATCTGGCAGATGTAAAATTTGCAGGAGTTTTTATGGTTAAGAAAAAAATTGTTCTTTTCACTAATACCACTCATTTATACATAGCATTTACTCATATGGTTCAATGATCTATTAATCACTGTGGGTGATAAGTTTTAAAATTAGACATATCAAATTAAGCACTATATAGTTATACCAGGTGAAAAAAAAATCTGAGAATAGTCAATAGCTGTGTTTGGAAAACACAGTAATAAACATAATAAACCAAAAAATTGCTGAATATAATTATGTTTAACTATGCATAAAACTAAAAATTAACTTTATACTTTTTTTCATTTTTTGCAGATTGCATTTACCTTAAGTTATTCTTTAAGAATAAATTGATTTTATATCTATTGAAATATGAAATTATTTGCTAGATAAGGAATCAAAGAATTAAGAAATGTGCAATGATATTTATGAATTTGTCCTATAAATGTCAAATCAGAGACCACCATTCAAAGGAGAGGATTCATCCAGCCAGTGAATCTTTATATACTTTTTATATCCTTATTCCTATAATGATTAAAGTAGCAAGCACCAAATTCTTTTTTGTCTATTTAATATGTAGCTGTTATAAAAATTTTATTTTAGATTTAAATTATCTTGCTGAGGCAGGCAAGGCATTTTAATGTGTGACTCAAACATATGTTTATTTTTGGAATTCCAAGTTGACTGATGGGGCAATCTCTGGGCTGATCCCCATCTGGTACTCTCTGTAGGCCAAGCACTTAGGTTATATAAGGAAAGAAAATGTCTTCATTCGTAGACATACTTTATTTTTAATGGCCCAACCAACAAATACTCAAGCATTCCTTTATATCTCTGCAAACAGTTTAAAGTGGAAACATAGACTTTTCTCAAGCATATATAATTTGGGGAAATTGGATTCTGAGATTGTATTTGTTGTCTAGTGTTCCTTAGAAGTATTACCAAAGACTTAGCAGCTTAAAACAATACAGTGACTGTCTCACAGTTTCTCTGGGTCAGGAGTCAGGGCACAGCTTAGCTCTGTCCTCGGCTCCAGGATCTCAGCTAGCTTCAATCAAGGTGTTGGTTGGATTTCAGGCTCATCTGAGGCTCAACTGGGAAACATTTCAATTCCAGGCTCACGTGGTTGTAGGCAGTTCCTCGTGTGCTCTTTGACTTAAGGCCTTCCTGTTTTGCAGTTGACCAGATTCTGCTCTCATCTGTTTGCCACGTGAGCCAACCCAACATGGACTTTTGCTTCCTAATGGCCAACAGGGAGGGAAAATCTTTCTAGAAATATGTGTTATGATCTTATGTAACACTGTCACAGAAATGACACCCCATCACCTTCATTGCATCCTATTGTTTAAAGTGAAATCCCAGGTTCTGCCTTCATTCAAAGAGAGAGGATCACCAAAGGTGTGAAAACCAGAATGTGGGCTCATGGGGGACATTAGTGTCTTTTTACCACAGAGATAAGGAAGAAAATGTTCATAGTGATAAATAAGAGAAGAAATACTTTTTATAGCACAGGTTCTGAAAGGCATGGAGTATGTCAAGGCAGGCACTTATTAAACTTTTATAATAGGACAACTTTTTCACAGTACTTGTACTTACTTCACCTCATGGCAACATTATTAAAATTTGGAATCTGTCCATGATACTACAACTTTAGTTGTCATTTGTAATGTAGGCTAATAATTGCCCCAGATCTCCCAGACTGTAGAACCAAAAGGTTTTAGTCACATTCTAATAACTACATTCACTCATGTATAATCTTATACAAAGTTCTTTTTTAATAGGATAGGAGTACTTTTTCCTCAATCTCATTATTACAGATGGACCTACTCCTGAATTTATAAAGAAATTTGGTTCCTGAATTGTTGTCTCCCTTGCTATACCTAAACCAGTTCCCACCTAGATCAGGTCAGCAATCCTGATGGTGACCCATTCTGCACGTCTGCTCAATCACAGTGATCATCCCTCCACCCACCCTCAGTCCTCCAAACTCCTCAACTGCACTAATTCCTGGGACACCAGTTGTCATCTCTGCTCTATTTCATGCAATCCCTTCTAGTCACAAATCGCTTTTTTTTTTTTTTACTTCACCTGTCACTACACTCTCTTTGAAACAATGGCATCTAACTCCTATTATTTGACTACAGATTTTAATCATTTGAGGTTTTTTCTCCTCAAATCCCTGGGAGCCTGTTCTTCAACTTCTTTGAGATATCTTAGTCCTTTGAATTCTCCATGATACACTTTCTGCATAACCCCAAATGTGAGGTTTAGTTGGATTACAGAGAACAGTTTGTGAGACTCAGTTTTCCTTGCCAAATTCAGACACTACCAGCAGAACCAGCTTTATGGGTATGCAATCTGTGTAGCTACATAGGGCTCCACCTTAAAAGGGACTCTGTCCTTGGTTTAATGCTCTGCTGCCCCATCAAAAATTCTTAATAGTCTTATCTTTGAACTTGTGTTTTATAAGTGATATGCAATGGGACAATGGAGCATATGCATTTGCAGAGAAGATACACAGGGTGGTATGGCCCAATGGTGTAGGTTCAGGCTCAGTGATCAAGTATTATGCACTCTTCCCCTGCAAAATATGTTTCCATCTAATCACTATTCTAATTTCTAATAATGCCTAACAATGTAAAATTCATACAGGATCTTATATTTTCATGTGTTCATAACCTTGTATTACTGATGCCACAAAGAGATAAATTCTTTATCCACACAGAACCTGTGTTCACTTGAAACTCAGGATCCTTTAAAACCCAGCCCAACAAAAATATTGAGTTGGCATGAATGCTTTCCATTTGCCTCCTAAAAGCCACTCTCTACTTTTCTCTGTCATGCTATTTCAGAATACTGACCGCTATAGACACTCCGCTGTCTTCTCTGGCTTCTGGCTTCTCCTTGCATATGGCCAGGGAGAACCCTGACAATAGATAAAAAGTTTTTCTTTCTGTGATTTCTTCTGTAGAAGTCATGGGTCTTATCCAAGTGGTCACTATGTAATTGTCCTCTTCTGAGTTTCATTAACTTCTCTTTCCTCTTACTCCTTTCAGCTTATGGCAATCCTGTTTTTACTAGCTCCAGTATCCTGTATTACCTGATGTGATTGATTACCCAATGCCCACACCTTAGTAAAATAGTTCCTTTGTAATGAACGTCCCACTAACTGTTCATTAAAAAAATCTCTTTTTCTTTAAACCATTCCTGACATCGTCCATCCTTACCAAGTAAGAGTAATCGCTGTCATCTTTGTTGCTACAGAGTACCTCACTCATGCCTCCATTTTATCACTGAGCAATAATTGCAATACACCCTAGGAAAAACGATAGTGTGTCTATCAATCTCCCAGCTCAAGAAAAAACTTCCCCACTGAATGTGATTTAATCTGCTAAGGGCTTCTGTTCTCCCTTTCTGCTTAGAGTACCCACATAGGGTGCCTGTCGCCAACGGCACCTGTTTATGTGGGAATTTACAAGTTACCAAGAGTGGCAAATGGCAGATTGACTACTGTGAAATCCTGAGACCATTCCCGTCTGCTCTCCTGTTCTCTATATCCAAAGGATCTCTTCCTGTCTCCTAGTTTTGCATTTTATAATCCTCCAAATAAACGTGCCATTTTTATTTCTAATTGCTGCCATCTATTCTCTCCCTTTTGATAGGTTTTAGGAACCTTTCTATGGGTTTTAGAAGATAAAATGCTGCTGAGCAGGAATGACTCCATCTCTCAGTTAGGTTGAAGTATTCATTGAATGTTTGTTTCTGCTTAAGTGTTCACTGGGAGAATGAAAGTGTCCCTTGGAATATAGAGTAAAAAATATATATATATGAGAGAAATACACAATGAATAATCATCAACAATTTGCAATGCAAACCCAATAAATTTCTACATTTCATCATTTGCCTTTAAGCAGCTTGATGTTTAGAATAATCGTGTCTTGTTTACTTATGTATACTCAGAATTAGTACAGTGTGTGCACCTTTGGGTATGCTCAGTAAATCTTTGCTGAGTAAAAGATACTAAAAAGATTATCAGAAATTTCTCATCACTAAAATCTGGAGCTTGTGCCAAAGGGAATGATTTCCCTTTTAAGCTTCAACATTTTCTTTGTCTACTGTTGTCACTGAACAAATACAAACTAATGATCTGGGAAATACAAACCTTATTTTGTTCCTCTTGGTTATGTTAATTAAACATACAAAAACATAATATATAGTGTTTCAAAATATCCAAAATAAACAACACTAGTGTTAATTCAGTCTATCAATATAAATGAGTTTTGTAATACTAAAATGACATATAAGAGTGTGAAGTTTAATGTAAGATATATTCTGGATGTTCTGAGTGAGCATATTTGATAAATTTTTCATAGGACATTTTCACACCATTTGAACTAGTAGATATTTCACTCATAATTTTATAGAAATATTTTCTGCCACTGCTCTATTAAAGGACACCAAACGTACAAAAGCATATTTTTGGCTTGAAAAAGACCCTAGGTTTTGTTTCTCAAGTAGCAGAATCCATCTTCCTCAAAGAATAAGATCTACCTTCTGCAATTCTTAAGCAAGTGCTTCCCTCAGACTTTTTCTTTTGGGCAAATTAGAGCCAATAGCTTCTACATTTTGGTCTGCTAAATGAATCACTCTTTTAGTTTCTTTTACTTTTTTAATATCAGATATTATTATGCAGTCTGCTTATATCCAATTTTGTTTAATATTTTTGGTTGAGCCTGACTACATGAATATGTATATTTATAAAATACATATAGGCATATATTTAAAAACATTTTATTAAAGGAATATGTATCTTATTTATTTACCTATATTTCTTTATAGAATATGTCTTTTATAAGATCCCTTTATTTTGGCCAGGTGCAGTGGCTCACACCTGTAATCCTAGCAATTTGGGAGGCCAAGGTGGGAGAATTGCTTGAGGCCAGGAGTTTGAGACCAGCCTAGGCAACATAGCAAGATCCCATCTCTATAAAAAATAAAAAAAAATTACCTATATGTAGTGGCATGTTCCTGTAGTCCCAGCCACTCAGGAGGCTGAGGGAGGAGGATCGCTTGAGTCCAGGAGTTTGAGGTTATAGTGAACTATGCTCAGGCCACTGCATCCTAGCCTGGGCAACAGAGCGAGACTCTGTCTCTGAAAAGAAAAAGGTCCCTTTATTTCACATTTTTACTTTGAATTACATTGTTAATCTTGACAGAGAATAAGCATAGACTTATTCTATAGTCATAAGTCAAAATATACTTTTGTCTATTATCACATAACTGACTCTTTTGATATCTTAAGAGAAAGTTGTGATAACCTTCTCAAAATAACAGCTAACAATTTATATGCCTTAATAAAATATAACTAAAATTTCTTAAGTGTATTCAAAAGGCTGCACTTCAAATTAAATTTACTTCAGTCTAAAAAATCAAATGATGTAGCTGTAGGATCCTCAGAATTATTTTTTTACAGTTTCTTTGCCATCAGCTGACTGACTTTGAATGATTTATCCTACATTGTTGTTTAGACATTTCTGGTCTTTTATGACATATCTCTCAGTGCAACTACTTGCTTTTAAATGAATCAGCAAAATTAATACATTATGTATGCACTTCATCTTGGAGTTGAATATTTTGTAAAAATTTGCCTGTTAGTATATCTATGTAAGTTTAAATATTTATATAAAAAAAAGCTAAATTGCAGGCTGTTATCTTTACTTCTAGTTCCATAAAGTGTAATAAAAACTATACTAAAACAGGCCACTTGCTTTTACAGTAAGTATTTTAAAATCTCATTTAACTCTATTTGTAATGTTCAACAAAATGAGCCTTTTAATACTCCTGAAAAAGGACTGTAAGGATATCCATTTACCTTTCTTATTCATCCAGCATGATTTGAATCTATTATAGTATGTAATAAGGTAGTTTGTAAAGCAGACAGGTTGATCTCTAAAGTATTGTTTACTTCTGCTATAAATGATCTAATTTTGATTACTAGAGTATTCAGTATTGAATAGGGAGACATGGAATAGACAGCATGAATGTGATTAATTCTAATAAAGGTCAAATTAATTCTTCATGTAGATAATGTGATCACTCTGTGTGTTATCTTTATATACATTTCTTTTTAGAATATATCCTTTATAAGATCCCTTTATTTGACATTTTTACATTGGATTATACTGTGAGGCTTGACAGAGAATAAACATTGAATTATTCTATATTCATGAGTCAAAATATACTTTTGCTTGCTATCACATAACTGACTTTTGTGATAGAAAAGATAAAGTTGTGATAACCTTCTCAAAATAACAACTGACAATTTATACCCCTTAATGAATAAAATATAACTAAAATTTCTTAAATATATTTAAAAGGCTGCACTTGTAATTCAGTTCTTTTGAAATTGTATTATGGAAATACAGTTATGTGCTGCATAATGACATTTCACCCACAGACCACATATAGGACAGTAGTCCCATAAGATTATAATGGAGCTGAATATTCCTATCATATAGTGACACTGTAGCACAATTATTTTATATTTTTAATACATTTAGTATGGCTCAAGTGTACAGTGTTTATAACGACTATAGTAGTGTACAATAATGTCTTGGGCCTTCACATTCATGCACTACTCACTCTCTGACTCGCCCAGAGCAACTTCCATTAATGTAAGCTCTATTCAAAGTAAGCTCCCTATACAGAGGTACCTTTATATATTTGAACTGTATCATTTCTATGTTTAGATATACAATATAACTGTGTTACAGTTGCCCACAGTATACAGTATAGTAATGCACTATACAGGTTTGCATCCTAGGAGCAATGGACTATACCGTATTGCCTAGGTATGCAGTAGGCTGTATCATTAGGTTTGTGTAAGTGCACTCTAGGATGTTTGCACAATGATGAAATCACCTAAGAACACATTTCTCCGATGTGGCCCCATCATAAAGTTAGACATGATTGTACATGGCAGCAGTACTTTTTAGTCAATTATGGTTTAAATATTTCATTCAAGGAAGAAGCTCCTTCCATTATTAGTTCTTATATATGAGATATATTTAATTGGTTATGATGTATGGATTAATAGTCTAAAATATATGAATAGTAATATTTGCAAGTATGCATTCAGAAGAAATTCTGAAATTTTAGAAAATATTAACAAAATAATAAAAATACCAGCTTTCATCATATCACACAAAGATAATCAAAATTTTTGCAAAATGACTGTGTTATTCCCCTATGCATATAATACTTGTATAAATATCTAACATAATTGGAATTATATTGCTGGGTATATTCTTATGTTCAGCTTTTTTCATTCAAAACTTACTTCAGTGTCTTACATACTTTGAAAAATATTTCAGTAAAATAATTTTAATTGCTAAATTTTTATAATTTTATTATGAAACATTAACTATATCAAAATGGATATAATAATAATATATAACATATATAATAGGAAGTTAAGCAAACATATTCAAAACTCAGGTTAAAGACAGAAAATCAACAGTACCTTTTACACTTTTTGTGTGCCATTTCTGAATTGTACTCTAATCTTCCCCTTTAGATGTAATTACTATTCTGCTTTTTAATAATAACCCCTGGTGGTATTTATCCCATCCTTAAACTATATCTAATTTAGAATACATTTTTATAATCATAAGATTACTCTGAAAATAATCTGTGGGTTTCAGCCATATTAATGCAGGCAACTATAGAATGTTCAATTTCCTACTATGTAGTATTTTATTACTTAAATTTATCTGTTCTATTTATAGTTGATGTGTTTCCTTTTTTCTATTAATATAATGATATGAAGCAATGTATATGAAACAATGTATATATGGGAAGATTCTCTAGTGGTGAAATCTGTTATATTATGGATTTGCATATATTCAAATGTGTCAGATAATATTAAATTGTTTTCCAAAGTCATTATAACATTTGACATTCCCACTAGCATTGTATAGCATTCTTTCTGCTTCATATTCTTGCCCATACTTGATATATTTAACTTCTTCTAAGTGACCTTTAAAGTTCAGTATTATAAAAAAAGAAAAAGAAAGAAAGAAACCACAGTTACTTTACCTTACTTAAGTTAAATCTCTATGGCTCATACAATAGTATATGTGCAATTTCACAATTATGTAGTGTTTAATCTTATTCCACCTGTGATGGTTACTTTTATGTGTCAACTTGTCTAGGTTATAGTACTGACTATTTAATCAATGATTAATCTAGTTGTTGCTGTGAAGGCATTTTGTAGATATGGCTAATATCTACAATCAGTTGAATTTAAGTAAAGAAAATTACCTTTAATAGTGTCTGTGTCCCTCATTCTTGGGAGCAAAAACAGATTTCTCAGAGCAGAAAGTTTGCCTCAAGACTGAGGTATCATATCCTGCTAGAGGTTCTATCCTGTGTTACAAATCGGATTTCAGACTCAAAACCATAACATCACCTTCTTCCTCAGTTTCCAGCCTGCGGGACTGGTCTATAGACTTTGGATTTGCCAGCCCACACATTCACATAAGCCAATTTCTTAAAATCTCCCTTCACCCTTCTCTTTCCCATACACATACACTTTTCAAGTTTTATGTGTCTTCTAGTCAACAAAAGAGAAATAGTTTGAAAAAAATTTTTGGAACATTATTAATATCTACATAGAGAAGCAATATTAAACATAGGAAAGGTATATGGATCCAAATTCAAATGTAGAAAAAAATCACATCATGTTTTTCAGTCTTCAGTATAGATATTCTGTTTCCCAGTTAGTGCCATTAAAATACTGATCTTTCTGATATAGAATAAATTTAAATAACATCATATATGCTTTAAAATATAGCAATATACCCTTTAACTTTTCTGTTCTTGAATAAGCTTCTTCATTGCTCAAAATATGCAAGTAGTTTTTTCCTTTAAATACATTTTCTTTAAATGTATTTAACATTTAAATACATTGATTTTTTTGGTAAAAAACATTTAGACTGATAATAAATTTAATAACTCTCAGAAAGTCATAGCAAATTTACATCTAATGAACTGTTTTGCCAAACAAATACTCTGCTGTTGTGTAGCTGCCCCACAGAAACTGTATAGACTCCGCCCAAAATTTGATTTAGATGTCAAGACTAATGATATCACACACAACACGCCAAAGAGGTTTGGAAAGGTTTATCATTCACTTAATGGGGAGAGCAAGGAGGCACCCAAGCATATCCAAAATGGTTTGAGAGAGGAAGAAGTGGAGACGGTCTTGAGGCTTTTATAGATGTGAAGGGATGTGGCCAGGGGTAAGTTTATCTTGTGTGGTTTGAACTTCTAGCTGATGCTAAATGAGAGAGCATCATAGCTTCCTTTCAACTTGACCAGATATAGAGAAGGAAAAAAGTGAGGGATGAGTCTTAAAAGCTCTCGACAGTTAAACATAAAAACTTGGATTCATGCTCTGTGTTATATGTGTATTGTAGGAATTAAGAGTAGAGTAATGTCATTGTAATATCTTTTCAAAGCATTTTTATGCCTGTCGATAATTCTTATAGTTTTAGCTAGTTTGGGGTAATTGTAGAAGTAAAAAGAGAAGAAATTATTTGATTTTCAAATTTTTGGAAATTTTACTGAACTCGTGATGCATATTTTTATCATAGGAGTAGGCCCTTCATATTTTGAAGCACAGTTTACAAGGGTAAAATTTTACAAAAATGATTTGTTAGACAAACTATGGAAATGTGGAAGACTAAATAACTTGAAAAAAATGACTACTAGAAACTTCTATATATTCAGTTGTATAACACAAAATAATAATATTGAGTTCAGAGAAGAACTTCAGAGAGGGAAAACATTTTCCGTTGATAAAAGACTTTAAGGGTCATAAGTTGGAAAGTTGATGATGGGCTTCCTTTAGTGAAGAGCTGGGAGGAAATGCTGATCTTCGTAACCTAGAGACTTGGGATTTAATGGCCATTTAAGGCCAAGAATTTTGATATTTATGATGAATTTCCATTTCAAGCTGCACATGAGTTTGTACCCATGAAGCAGCTTCTTTATTAAACAAGACCGTGAAGTAGAAATAAATTTCAAAAATGTATATTTTGGTGTGATGTTCCAAACTCAGCTCTCTAAAGATTCTGCTTAGATAAATAATAAAATGTTTATCTTAAGAATTTAAAACATGGATTTCTGCCTGTTGTATGTTTAGGATCCCTATTTGCACTACTTACCTGGTCTTCTAAAATTATCACCTAGATAAAATTAACACAAGATTAATCTGGAACTGATGATATTCTTAGGATGCCTAGTATATGCAAATTAAAAGTATTCTGAAAATATAAGTCTTAATCTGGCATCTAGGTATTCCCCTAGAATATGTTGCCCTAAATATTGCCTCACAATTCAAAATGGCAAACACATGAAGATAGAAGAAAATATCCTATGGTGACTGAGGGCCCATGACCTAACAAATAGAAATAATCTAAAAATTTATTATAACTAATTTAAAACAATATCTCTTTGGGCCTAGAATTTAAAACTCAGTTTGAGCAGCAAAATTAGATTTAGCTGAAGAGAGTGAATTAGAAGAAAAAATTCTAGGAAATCACATACACGGCATTCTAGTAAGAGTAACACGTGGAAAATATACAAGATGTTAAGGATAGGATTAGATGGTCCACAAACACTTAATAGAAATTTCAGAATAATAAAAAAATTCAAGAAAATGAGAAGGGGGAAATAAACGAATAAGATATGGTAAATGGGTAAGAATTTCTTAGAAGTTTATTTTTAAATGGCCCTAGAACTCTGATTTAAGGTAAATTCACATCTAAATATTGTAGTGAGATCACAGAAAAACAAAACTGGAGGATGCTGACAAAGCACCTATTAAATAATACTGTAATAACAAATCACTTATAAAGAATGACAATAAGAATGACAAGTCTTCTCAACAGCAACAATTGTGGCAGAAGTCAAAAACTATCTTCAGAATGTGAAAGGAAGCAACTGTCAAAAAGTTTCACATTCATAGCTTAATAAAAAAAGGAGAAAATAGAGAATAAAACAAAAATTTTTAACAGCAAATTCTTTGAAAAGTTACCATTTACCTTTAGCAAAAAAATGTTAAAGAGTTTGCTTTGGAATTCCAAAAAAAAAAAATTCTGAAGAAAAAGGAAACCATTTAAGGTGTTTTGGTGAGCAAAGAAGTTAATCAATATACAAGTAACTCTAAACAAGTGATGAATATTTGAAACAATAAAATTAGTAGTTAATATGTTTTACACTTTTCTATATTTTTCACAATTGCCCAATGAAACTGTTCCACCCTCCTTCAAAAACATCTTCATTTATGTGTGTTTGTGTGTATGTATGTATATGTTTGTGTGTATATATATATATATATATATATACGTATATATATATGCTCATACTTTATTAGTATTTGAAACACCCATCTTTTTGAAGGCAGGTATAACATTTGGAATCATAGATCTTCTTCCATTAAACAAAGTCAATAAATAAGATACATATAGTAAATGTGGGGAAGGTAATTCTAAATATAAACTTAAAGCAAAATATTAAGTTCACTAAGATTAAAAGTAGAAGCTTGATATCAACAACATTGTAGGATGTTAAAATACAACAAACTCACCAGACAGAGGAAATCAGAAAGAATTGAAAGGCAGTCTAAGACGGAGATAAAATATACACTGCCTTAAAAATCTCTTTTTAAAAGTTGCTTCCCTGAAGAGCTCATACAAAATCTCATTAAAGGTTTCCCAAACTTGGCATATTGCTTAGTTGGTGAGGGCTGCATTGCTATTTAATACCTTTGGCCCAAAGAGCAACTCATGGAGCCTAGTTATCTGTTGTATGAACGTATTTAAGTATTTTTTACTAAAAGTCTGTGGAACCACTATACACCTGTTAGAATGCCCAAAATGCAGAACACTGACACCACGAAATGCTGGCTAGGGTACAAAGTAGCAGGAGCACTTATTCATTGTCAGTGAATGCAAAATGGTACAGCCACTTTGGAAGGCAATTTGGTAGTTTCCTACAAAATTAAACATACTTTTACCATATGGCCCATCAATCATGGTCTTTGGTATTTACCCAAAGGAGCTGAAAACTTTACATTCACACTAGAATCTGCATGTGGATGGTTATAGCAGCTTTCTTCATAATTGACAAAACTTGGAAGCAACCAGAATGCCCTTCAGTAGATGAATAGGTAAATAAATTATGGTACATCCAGACAATGAAATATTAAGCACTAAAGTACTTAATCAAGTCATGAATGCTTCTATCAAGCTGTGAAAAGACTTGGAGGAACCTTACATGCAATGTATTAAGTGAAAGAAGCCAATCTAAAAAGGTGATAGACTGTATGGCTTCAACTATGTGACCTTCTGGGAAAGGTAAAATTATGGAGACAGTAAAAATTTTCAGTGGTTGCTGGCAATTATGGGAGAGAAAGCAATGAAAAGGGGGAGTGCAGAGAATATTTAAGGCAGTGGAAATACTCTAAATGATACCATTATGGTGGATACATATATGTAATTATCAAAACTCACAGTACAACACTAACAGTAAATGCTAATGTAAACTATTATAAACTCTGGATGATAGTGATATGTTAATGTAGGTTCATCAGTTCTAACAAATATACCACTGATGGGATGTGTTGATAATGGGAGAAGCTACACGTGTGGACGTAGCGGGTATAAGGGAACTCTCTGCACCTTCTCAATTTTGCTGCGAACCTAAAACTACTCTAAAAAATGATGTCTATTATTAAAAAAAAAGTCAGAGATCAAAAACAGATCTAACTTTAACTGGTTCTAATTATAAACAATAAGAAAGAAAACATTGCTTTAATCAAGAAACTAGTTTGAGCAACATTGTTTGCTATTATCATAGCTGTTGTTGCTGATGCTGCTATAATTTTCCTGTTATAAATGCAACAGAAACATAGCATTTATAACAGACAGTTTACAAAGCACCTATAAACTTGTCAACATTGGTTAATCCTGACTACTCCTAGTTGAATTAGCTACTACCTCCTCAGTGATTACCCCAAGCCTCTTTCCCAGACCCCTTTCTTAACACTTATGTTATAATGTAATTATCCCTGTATGTGCTGTATCTGACAATATAATCCTTCACATATTTTTATGACTCAAAACTTAATTTACATTCAAGTTTCCTAACAATAAATATTAATTATGAGGTAATATTATAGTTCATAAAATTTTATGAGATTTCTAAAATAAAACTTTGAGGGTAAAAATTGTGCTTATTAATGTTTATGTATGTGCATTGTTTTATATTTTGTAAATATATATTCCAGTACTTTAAAATGTGTGTATGTGCATGTATATATACATATTTCCTAGCATAAAATAACTATAAAGTGTTCAGTAAATATTCATTAAACAAATATGGGGAAGTACTTTAGGATAAATTAATATAATTACATATTGAAGATTTCAATAAGATAGTCACTTGGAATTGCAATAAGTCAGTTAAAGAGCAGAGATATTTAGAAAACGTGTTTCATATAAAAGTTCTCTCACTATAATATCCTATCATCGCTGGCTGAAAATGAAAATTTAACAACTATTCCTCTCTGCCCACTTCAATGTATTAGTTTCCAATCCATTAACTCTAACAAGTTAATAAAAACACATTTATATATTTTAAAAAACTATTGAGAGTGCTATGTATTATGAAGATAGAAATTACAAAGTATTTAGAATGCATTTATATCAGCAACCTCTGATCTAGCCCATTCATTTTAGGGAAGAATATATTTCATTACTGTATGATTATTAATGATCCTATAATACTTAAGTTTTTATGTTTTAGGATATATATTCTTCTAAATATATTCTAAATTCTTTATCAAATGCTAACAACTGTTCTCTTTACAAATTCATTTTCTACACACAGAGGAAAACACTTAAGCTATTGATTCAATGAACTGAATATATGAGGGCAATTTATTTTAATCATCATGAAATTTTTAACTAAAAAATAAAATATTTAGAAAATATACTAGATATATAATTTTTTGACAAAGGGTTTCCATTATTAAATAAGAATATTTGTATGAAATATATGAAACTACCAGCTTATAAACTTATAAAATTAACTTATAAATGAATTTTTTATTGGACTAAATATGAATGCTTTTGAGATTATTTTGTTAGGCTTGGGCTAGTATCAGATTTTACACCACTATTATGATTCAGAAATATATTTTATGATAAAAATAAAATTAAAAGTGTGGGTATATATGTGTATAATCTAAAATTGCTAGTGTTAATCTAAAATTGATAATGTATGTGTATAAATTTGGATGTGGAATACTCCATCAATAAATTTATGTGTTAATATTTAAACTAAAGTTTTGTTAAGTAGCATATATTTACCAGTGATATTTTTATCAAATTGGTTATCAAATCATAAAGCTCAGAGGAAACAAGAAATTGGGGTAGTCAGATTGGTATCAAAATTGAAGAGTGAGAAGTTTGAATGTAGGGGTATTATCTGAAGCAGACAGGACTAGATTAAACATTACAAAGTATTACTGAGGACAGACAACCTGTGGGATATATTTGAGGGAGGGAATAAGAATAATATGTAAGTGTTAAGTTAGAACCAAAATAGGAGAGAGTAGGAAGGTGAAAATTTTCTTTTGTCATAGGTTTGCCTAAGGCTTTCTGAATCAAACAAAGCTGGTGAGAAATTTTTCACTGTTTAACAAGAAATAGCACTGAAATAACAATGTGTGTGCTACTGTACTGAGAAAATGCATTATATTATTTACTTCTCAAAAGCAACCCTGTGAGCCAGGACTTTTGTTATCTTCATTTTATATATGAGAGAGTAAAGACCAATATTTTCTAAAACTCACACAAATAATTAGGAATTCAAAATCATAAACCAGATATTTTTATTTCTAATTAGAAATTATATTTCAATAAAAGCTTGAAACTTGCATCTTAAATGAGGTCACATAGTAAAACTCTATAATATTTAAAGCAAATGAAATTTTCTTGATATAAGTATTGTTGAGAAATCTTTTATTTCTACATAGATAATTCCGTCTCAAAATTTTCTCCAGTGATTTCCAGAAATCTATTTTTCTTATTCTTGTACCTTGTTTTGCTTCTAAATGTACACTCCAAGTGTAAAATAATCTAATTTCTTAACTTCACTCATGCAATCTTTAGTTATTAGAGCCAGAAGCAAATATACACAGAGCAAGGGCTTCTTGCCTGGTGAAAAGTTCATATGACCACGAAGATGCCACCTCTCATAGTGTCAATTCTGTTCAGGCAGCTATAACAGAATACCATAGACTAGGTGGCTTATAAACAAGAATAATTAATTTCTCACAGTTCTATAAAAATCCTGAGAAATCCAGGATTAGAGTGCTGGCAGAATTGGTGTGTAATGATGGCTTGTTTCCTTGTTCATAGATGGCTTTCTTCTCACTGTGGCAGAAAGTACAAGCGATCTCCCTGGGTCCTCTTTTAGAAAGCACTAATACCAATCCTGGGAGCTCCATCCTCATGACCTAATCACCTCCCCCAAACCCCAGCTCCTAATACTATCACAGTAGGTTAGGGTTTCAATGTATAAATTTGTGAGGTTGAGACACAAAAATTGAGTCTATAGCAAATAGTCTTCTGTTTGCCCAGTAGGCCTCCCCTGCATTCCATGTCTCACACATAGATAAGGTCAGTCTTTATTCTCTCATTGCAATGTGTTCTGAGATTAAACACATGATCATCTTAAAACAATAATATTATTTTATGAAACTTATTTTTTCTCCCAAGATATGTCTTATTACTGACTATTTCATGTAAGATTAAGGCATGGAGAAGAAAAGGATTTGAGAACAAAAGATCTGAATAGACATTTTTTAAGTGACATACAAATGGCCATCAGATATATGAACAAGTGCTCAACATCACTAATCAGAGAAATACAAATCAAAACCTTATTGAAGTATTACCTTACCCTAGTTAGAATGGATATTATCAAAAAGAGGGAAAAAACACCAAAAAAGAAAAAAATGCTGCGCAGCATGTAGAGAAAGGAAGTCTTATATACTGTTGGTTGGAATGCAAAATAATACAACCATTATGGGCAACAGTATGGAGGTTCCTCAAAAAATGAAATATAGAACTATCATATGGTCCAACAGTCTTACTACTGGGTTTATATCCAAAGGAAATGAAATCAGCATATCAAAGAGATATCAGCACCCCCATGTTTATTGCAACACCTTTCATGATAGCAAAGATGTGGAATCAACCTAAGTGTCTACCAATGGATGAATGGGTAAAGCAAATGTGGCACATACACACAATGAAATACTATTTAACCGTTAGAAAGAATAAAATCCTGTTCTTTGTGACAACATAGATGAACCTGGAAGACACTATGTTAAGTGAAATAAGTCAAGCATAGAAGGACAAATACCATATGATCTCACTCATAAGTGTAAAAAGTTGCTCTCAGAAGGAGAGAGTAGAATGGTGATTACCAGAGGCTGGTGGTGGGGGTGAGGGGGTGATGAATGAGGTTGGTCAGTGGGTACAAAGTTACAGTTAGATATGAGGAAAAGGTTCCGATGTCCTATTGCACAGGATGGTAACTATAGTTAAGGATAATATATATTTTAAAATAGTTAGAAAAAAGAAATTTGAATGTTCTCACTACAAGGAAATGACAAGTGTTTGAGGTGATGATGAACATGCTAACTACCATGATTTGATCATTGCACAATGTGTGTGTATATTAATTACTATGTCAATTAAAAACAAAACTTTTTACCAAGAAAAATCTGATAACAAATAAGAATTCAAAAAATAAAAATAAGAAATATATCCATTGAAATCTTTAAAATAAGATGAGTATATAATGTAGGAAAGGATGTTTCCTCAAAGTTAAATCCAAAGTTCATGTTGTAGAGAAATCAAAGATTGCATAAACCCGTTGCAGTGAGCCTGGGAAAATGCCCTTAAGCTGAGAGGCTATAATGTGCCTTAATCTCTCAGTCTTTGATTTGATTTGTTTTCTCTTATCTTTAGCCTTTGCTCTGTCTACCCACTAGTACCTCCTTACTGCATTCTCTCTCCGGGCAAGGTTGGTAGTCAGCTGGGCTGTTCCTGTGCAGAAAGACCAGACTTTTATACCTGTTGAATTCTGAGATTAAGCTGGCATCAGAGTTGTTGGTGAATATGAATTTGTCTCTCTCTCTTTTTTTTTTTTTTTTTTTGAGACAGAGTCTCGCTCTGTTGCCCGAGCTAGAGTGAGTGCTGTGGTGTTAGCCTAGCTCACAGCAACCTCAAACTCCTGGGCTTAAGCGATCCTCCTGCCTCAGCCTCTCGAGTAGCTGGGACTACAGACATGCGCCGCCATGCCTGGCTAATTTTTTGTATATATATTTTTTAGTTGGCCAGATAATTTATTTCTATTTTTAGTAGAGACGGGGTCTCACTCTTGCTCAGGCTGGTCTCGAGCTCCTGACCTGGAGCGATCCACTTGCCTCGGCCTCCCAGAGTGCTAGGATTACAGGCGTGAGCCACTGCACCCGGCCTGAATTTGTCTCTTGATGAGCATTTAAAATATAACCTTTTACATTTTCCACTGCTCCCATAATGAATTATCACAAATTTAGTGGTTTAAAACAACATAAATGTATCACCTAATAATTTAGGGGTCAGAAATCCTAGAATCAAAATACCAGTTTTCTGGCAGGTCAGAGTCCTAAAATCAAGATTCATTTCTTCTCTAGCTTTTAGTGGAGAATCCATTTCCTTGGCTTCTTCAGCCTTCAGAGGACATCATCTGCATTTCTTGGTTTGTGGCTCCTTCCTCCATCCACAAAGAACATCACTCCACCCTCTGCTTCCATCCTCATATCTCTTCTCTTATTTTAACTGTTATCTCCCTCTTGTTAGAACTGTTGTTCATGGAGAACTCATGGAGCCCACATAGATAATCATGTATAATCTCACCTCAAATACGTAATCACTTCTTCAAAGTCCCTTTTGCCATATAAGGTAACATATTCATAGGCTCCAGGGGTAGATAATCTGACTGGCCCTGTTAGTCTCTTTGTTGGGCAGGTATCTCACACCAGGCCACATCATAGGTAGTAGGTAATCTTACAGATGACATATTTGACTCAGGACACAGACCCTGGTCCAGGTGAGTTGTGGTCAAAGCTGGCAGGATATATGACTCAAAACACATTAACCTGTATGCAGAATTATGTTGACTCTTTTATTCTGAGGGAGCTATGGATATGAAATGGATGCAAAGACTAATGCACTCTTTTAGTACTCATGTATCTCTTCATTGCTAACAAAACTGGTCATTCACCTTCTTGTCTGCTGTCCAATTATTCTGAATGAGATGAGGACTGATTAGATGGAAAAGATCTTTCAGACAGAAGGAATGTAATGCAGGAAATATGAGCAGGGTGATGCTTTCTGGGACCTGTGAGCTGTTCAGTATCTTTGTCACATCGGAATATAGGTGATCATGGCAAGGCAGACACAGGGAGTTTGAGAGGTGGACAGCAGCTGGGGGAGAGAGACTGGGCATCTTAGCATATGCCTTACAGTGACATTGGAGTTATTATCTAAATGACGCAATATAGGCGGCATTGAGACCGGCTAAAACACTGGTGATGGTTCTTGTTGCATGCACGTTGACAGGATCAATACATTAATAGGAAGGAGAAAGAAGTTCTTAGGAGGCATAACAAGTCGTTAAGAAACGGTATCACCAGGATATAGTGCCTGTGAATGAGGGAGGAATTTCTATAATCTTTTACATGTTTATGTTTTTGGTGGTTCCATAAATGAAGATTGAAAATATACAAGAACAACAATTAAAGGGTGATGGCACATTATGAGATCAGGCTTTATTATGTTCCTTAGACTTATACAAACATTTTTAAGACTATGTCATTGAAGTTTATCCTCTTTTTTAATAAGAATGTGAGGCAAATTGATCAGAGAAATGAGGTAAATAGCTTTTTATCAAAGTATTATGCATAAGATACTTCTGACTAAGACACATCATTGTAGTTGATGATAAAAGGTACTTGTTGAAACTGTATTGATGATACGAAGTACAGATTCAAAACTAGGAGAAGGACCCTCTACAATGGGATAGCCTGATAAAGTGTTCTAGCACATCCCTTCAGGCTCTAAATTCAGTTCTGTCCATTTCACTAGTTGTAACCAGTTCAAGTTTAACTTGGAAACTATAAGGTAGTTATAACAAACCAGGTTTGTGTATGCCAAAAAGCAAGAGAGGATCCACACTATTTGAACAAAAAGAGGGAAGGGCCAAAACTAATAACAAGCATTTTAAAGTGGTAAATGCAAGGTCTTGACCCCAAATCCAAAAAGCCAACTATACAAAGGATAGCATCACTTAGGAATAGCATGTGTAAAAGCTGTGGGTTTTACTTGATAGTGAAATCATTATGAGTCAGTAGTGTGATGGTGTGATGTGACTCCCACAGAGCTAACAGGAGCTTATATTTCATGATTGGAAATATAGGAACTAGACTAAAGAAGTGATAGCCAGGCACCCAGGAGCCTGGGTACCACACATTGGGGTGTGTGGTCAAATTAAAATAAATTCAGAAAATGACAAACTAAGAACTGAAAATAATTTTTGTTGATGTCATAGGCCTACTAGTTACTTAATAGTTCATAACTTCTTTACCTACGTTATTGCCATGAATAAATAAATAAATAAATACATGCATGTATGCATGCCTGGCAGGTGATGATGATGAAATATCTATGGGTGACAACAGGAGAGAGATCTGATTGTCCCACAAGAGGACTCTGGTACAATCATACTAATGATCCAGTGTCTGATACATGACCAGATTGGGTCAAAAAGTGGATTTGATCAGCACAACAAAAATAGGCACATCTCTCAGAGATGATTCAAGTTCACCAGTTCACAAAGCCAGGTTTTACCCAAGTCAGCAGTTTAATAATCCTGAGTGAGAAAACAAACTACTACACCAAAAACTAAACCTGATAAATGGCCAGGCATTTCTGCTTTGTGCCTGGCCACTGCTAGCATGACAGACAGTAAGTCAAACTGTAATCAGCAGGCAGGTTGATGCATCCATTGCCTTAATGGGGATTAGATAAATGAGAGCCCTGGTTCATGATATCCTCTCGGTGGAAAAGTAATTATGTCGGCACCACCATTGCTTATGCAACTAAAATTAAAGAAATATCCCCAATTAACTCTGACACACTGTTGATTAGAAGATGCATCTCAATTCTAGAAATATTACAGTGTGAACAAAATGATGAGTCCCCGATTTGATGGTAGGTACCCCATGGTTGTGTACTCAGTTGTGCTAGCAGCGCATTACTCTTTTATACCTGTGGAAACTTAGAATTAGGTGAGGAATCCTTTCCTTGGTAGCTTACAGTCCATTTTTCCTCTGGCACTAGACTTCCGCTCTTAGGCTATTCCATCCTGCTCTGAAGATTAGCTGATGAGAAGAGGAATCAAACGGAGTTTAGAATTAGAGTTTTGAGAAAAAAAAAAAACTTAAGGAGAAGGTGATTATTATGCAATTGATATATATTGTTTCCAAATTAAATGTGTGAAGAGATAACGCTCTTGTGTTCTTTATGTTCTTTGACTAAAACTAATTCAGACATACTGCCACCATCCTGGTGGATTGAAGGAAAATTAATCTTGGGCATAATTGGAGCTCTCTCCTTCCATAGGGTTACCTAAGAATCTGGGACACTTGTTGTGTTATCTATCAAAGAGTAAAAGCTCCCTTATGTTTAATCCCTTGGGGTTGCTAGAGATGTCTTCTCAGTAGAATATTGTACCGTCCTTAAGGCAAGTGACTGTTCTTTCCACACCAAGCAGAATTCTCTGGGTCTGTGACTCCTTCCTCAGACCCAAAGTCCTTGCTCCCAGGCAGTGGGGCATGGTCTCTGACACACATTGGCTCAATCAATTTAGATATTTACAAAATACAAATATATACATATATATATATTTGTATGTGTGTGTTCAGGTAAATTTGCTTTGATACTGCAAACTTCCCTGCCCACAAAAATCTGGCTAATATGAAACAGGATGTATGTGAAGGGGGTCACAGATATAGTACAGTGAAATCATAAATTAACATCTATACAACATTATCTCATAATAGCTTTATTCAAATATTTGAAAGATTGCCAGGAAAAAGAGGTTTTCATTTTTATTCCATATATCTCCAAGGGGTAATATGAAACCAATGGATAGGATGAAAGTTACATGGATCATTTTGCCAGGTTATTGTTCTAACTTGTAAGGATTGATGTTTTTATGAGTAGAAGCTTCTGGACTAATCCATTTATAGTCAGGCAAATAGAAGACCCTTGGGAAATTCATAAGAACTGTTGGTTTGTATTAGCTTTCTTCTCAGATGTGGAGAATATCTAATTCATTTTTAAATCATAACTGATTCTTTTAATACTTTTGTTAATTCCTATCACTTGGCCACTTTACCTAGATATTTTTTTCTGTTCTTTATTAATGAAAAGCCTATCCTTTTCCAGATGTCACCTGCGCCAAAGAACATGTTTTGTTCATTCTTTGCAAAAATCTGATCAGTTTACCACATTTTTAGCATTATTTGTAGAATGAATTATTTTGGAAGATAGATCTTTCTCATGAGCCACACCATCCATCACTTGACTTAAAAATAGGTGGATGCTATATGTTATGTGTTTGTTAAAAGTTTAGGAACTGCTGTTGTTCTAATCATCAAATATTTATTTTATGTTATTTTTTTTTCTGTATCTGATTGGAACGTGTAAAGATTCCTAAATTCTTGATTATTTTGCTGTCTGAAGGTTTACTCTATTTCCAATAAAGCCACTAGGAAGAAAGGAAAAGTAAATTAAGAAAAACTATTTAACATTTAATTTATATTTTATTCTTACAAATAAATAATGAACTTACTTCAAGGTTCATATTTCATATTGAACCAATCAAACTTTCTTGTTATATTTAAGAAAGAAATCTCCTTCCAGTTTTAAAATTTCTGTAATTTGAGAGTTTATCATCCAACAAAACTTGCCCGTTGTAAATCAGAGATATAAAATCACAAAGGCTATGAAAAGTTGTGTCAAGCATGAAATTAATACTTCTGAGACATTTTATGAGAAATATATTAAATTTGAGAAGTTCTTTTGTTCCAGAACCCTGCAGACTTTAGCAAAATAACTATAAATTGTCTCTTTTAACTAAATGGAAATATTCATATTAACATTTCTATGCTGATAATAAGTTTTATTACACATTAATGCTACATTTTAAAACTCTCAACAAGATTAATTTATTTTTACAAATCTTATTTTCCTGGGGTATGTACAATTATATTTTATAGTAGAAACTTTTTGTTCTTTATCTTATGACTTTAATTCTAAAACTTCAAAATGTTTCATTATGCTGTGCTTTAACTGTTTATAATATACCATTGGTGTGAAATCCATCCTGACTCCTTAAACTGTAATATAAAATTAAAACTAGTAATATCTAAATTGTTTTTCCCTTTCTTTCATCTCTTTTCATTTCATTCCTTCATTTTTTCTTTTTATTTTGTATTTTTTAAATTTTATCTACTGTCTTCCTTCTTTTCACTCACATATGCAAAGCAAGTATTTAATTTATGTCCTATACTTTAAATTAGGCCAGTTTCAAGAAAACTCAGGATAAATTATTAAAATCATTTATTTGAGAATTATTGATTACCTGACATGTACATTTAAGATATAGTCACTCACTTGTTTTTTCTTTAAAATGTGCATGAGTTGAGTTTTAATGTATGGTATATGCATATATATTCTATATTTAAATCCACGTCAGAAGACATTGTGGAGTTAGACATGTAGACTCCTTCTTAGCTAAAATTCTACTTCTGTGTAAATTGAAACCCATTCATCTTCAGGTTCCATATTTGTAGCATGGGAAGGAACAGTGATATCACTTCCTCTAAAGAAGAAAGAAAGTAAATAAATAAGCCACAGATTATTTATATTTTACATAAAAATATAACCATATATAAATTATATGAAACCATATAATTATAGTTTCATAATTAAAATCAATATATTTTATAATATTTACATATAAATATGTACTTATGTATTTTTAATATATTTATATTTTATTAAGTATTATATAATATGTATTATGATATGTTATATTTATTTATATATATATAAACAAGTGTTTGGAATGGTATATAGCATATAATGAGTATTCAATGCATTTTAATTATAATAATGATCATTTCTTCATTTCTTTGACTTTACCCCTTTCTCTCCTCTTTCTCTTCTTCCCTGTATCTTACTCCCTTCCAAGTACACAGGTAAAATTATACTAAATACACATACTTGTAAATTTGTCCTGTGGCAAAATGAAGTATTCATAAAGTTATGGCACATTAAAATGGCTTTTGAAGCTGACAACTGTTTTCAAGAATAAACAACTACCATAGCAAAGAGGGAGCCTTTTAAATAAAGACTACTGCAGATAAGACTTGCAAAAAACCTTTTAAAAAAGAAAATAAAATAAGCAGTAGAAATGAACATATGTCTTCAACATTTTATAAATGTTTAGCTTTACCATGTTTGTTTTATTTCTTCCTAATCATGGGAGGCAGTTGGTCTTCAAAGAACCTTGCTTCCTGTTGTTCATGCCTTTGTATAATACTTATCCCTTGAGTGTGTCTGAACTTACTGACTCACCGTAATAAATGCAACACACCAAAAGTGTTCGTTTGTTGTCAGCAAGATTAGGTTACAAAAAAGCCTTTGCCTTCTGTCTTGCTTGCCTTCTTGTGTTCTTTTGCTCCTGCTGAGGGAAGCCAGCTGCCATGTTTTGAACTGGCCTATGGATATGCCCAGTGACAAAGGCTGATGACTCTAGAAACCAGCCAGTGAGGATCCACTAACAGCCCCATGCATGAATGTGTAAGCAGATTCCACAGCTGAACCTTAAAATGTTTGTAGCAACAGCTAACAGAATGATTGCAGCCTAGTGAGACACCCTGAGCCAAAGGCACCCATAGAAGCTATGAAATGAATTTGGATTTTTTTAAGCCAGCAAGTTTGGGAGTAATTTGTTATGTAGTAATGGATAACTAACACATTACTAATATAGTATTGATTGCACCGTCTAGGGGATGGACACGCTTGAAGCTCTGATTCAGGGGGAGGGGGGACAAGGGCAATATATGTAACCTAAACTTTTGTACCCCATAATATGCTAAAATAAAAAAAAAATTATAAAAAACATTTAAAACAGAAAAATTCTGTATGCTGTTTTGCAGATGAGGGAACAATATAAGGTAGATAAGCTGGAATGACAGCTCAATAGTCTATCTGGAACTATGTCACATTATTGGATCAAGAAATTACATAGTAGTATAAAATGACTTTTAGTTTAAATGTGGAGTGAATTAAAATTGAATTAAATTGAATAAAATAAAATGGAATGGAATGGAAGCAATAAAACAGGAGAAAACAGAATAGGAAATATCTACTTGTTTAGTAAGTAATCAAAATAAGTATCAGCTGTGTGTGTATACATGTGTGTTAAAGGTCCTAGGGACATGCACACATTCAGTGATTTGCTGGAAGGACTTCAGTACTCAGCAACAGTTGTGGTCACAGAGAATTTATTAATGCAATGGAACAGACATTTTAGGCTGAATCTGGAGAAATCTAGGTACAGCCTTCCTGTATTCTCCTCAACCCTTGTCCCCCATAACACAAACACAGAAGTTACACAGGATGTGTTTCTTTCCCTAGCACCATGTGCCATGTTTCTACCCCGGAGAGTGAGACTCCGAGTCCAAGGATTTTATTGAGGTTCAGTCATGTTAGGAGCAACAACCAGCCACAACTATTCAAATTTCAGACTTCAAGAGGGAAAGCAGGTGTTCAGTAACTCAGGTTGGGGAAAACAGTCAGGTTCCTGGCTGCCAGTCAAAGGTCAAGCCCACAAATGGGCTCTTTTAAAAATAGAAACTTCAGTCCTGCTGTGTTAACTCTTTCCCCACACAGCGTGTGTATACATTTGCATATTGTAGACTGGCAGATTTTCTCTTCATATCAAGCTGGAAAAATCCTTAATAATGGTCCTTTTTCAGGACCAGTTCATATGTCATCTCTGAACTTATTCTTAATTTCTTCTTCTAAACTTTACACCATACTATTTACACAATGATTAGGGAATGTGTTAGAGATTCTTACACCTATTATAATTATAGCTGTCCATTCTTATATGCCCCACTAACCTAATGCTTTGTCAGAATTGGCATTAGACATGATCGTGTCTGCTCAATGCTCTGTTAGAATACACAACATAGTCATATTTGCTTTCCCCTTTGAGTAGGTATTGGCAAACTATGACTTATAGGCTAAATTTAGACCACTGATTGCTTTTGTAAATAAAATTTTAATGGAAGACAACCTCATCCATTTGTTTATGTATTGTCAATGGCTGTTTTCACACCACAACCACAGAGTTGAGTAGTTACAGTGGAGATTTCACAGCCCACAAAGACAAAAATATCTGGTCTCTAGCCAGTTGGAAAAAAAGCCTTCTAAAACCTGGATGAGAGAAAGCAGAGTGGTTTGCTCAAATGTTAAATAAATTGTTTAATATTCTTAGAAAATAAAAGGTGATTGATAACAAAAACTGATATGACAGTAATAATAAAATTTTCTACCTGATATTGTTACTTATTTTCCTCATAGATGATACTTGTCAAGCAATTGTGATATTATAATATGGTTGTTTCTCTCAAAGATCCCCCAGTAATATTAATGACTATCTTGTATAGTATTGGTTTAAGCCTCCTTTAGAATTAAAGTTCTATTATCTGCCACTTTTACACTCTGATCATAAGAAATAGATAATTATCAGTTAATAGTTTCTCAAAAATTCTGTTAATCCAAAAGTCAGAAAAATATTTGGTAAACATAACCAGAAGTGGTAGAAAATTAAGATTTCATGGGATTATTAATTTTAATAGCAGTGGTCTACATGAAAATCCAGAATGTGTAAAATTTGTTATCCTCATCCTCCCTAAATAAATAAAAATGATTTAAAGGATGAGCCAAATTTATAATCAGTGGCAATTGACTCCCAAGAATTTAAAACTATCCAAAAACAAGAATAAGCCATCTTCAAAGCAACAGTGAAAGATTCCTTGATCAAAGACTCTTAAAGTGGGTGGGCATGAAGGAGGGTAACAGAAACAGAATCACCATGCTTGTGTGCAGGGGATGCACAAGTGAGAAGAATTGTAACCTATTCCTTTGATATGAAAGATAAATATTAAAAACTATTTCTGCCATGCCAAGGACCATGGAATTTATCACATGGGCCAATATTCTGCAAACTGCATGGTATTACTCTAAAAGTTTGTTTAAACTTATATAAAGAAAAACTTGTAAAAATAGGTACACCAGTACTGCGAATGTAAACTTCATATCACTTGCCATACATGAAAGCTATATATTAAAATTAATATTTTGAAACAATATTTTAAAATTTTAATTGGAAATTGTTGCCTGCCAATATCTTTGAGACTGAAAACCTACTTTTTGGCACAGCAGGAAAATACAATAATAAAGTTCATCTGGGCGAGGCTATATTGAGCCTTACTAGTAAGGAGAAAGGGGTAGAGTGAAGCAGGGTAAACTGGTAGGCTGATGGGTTTTCCACACAGGTAAGAAATTATAATAGTTTTAATTATGGAAATTTTAGTAGGAATTTGGGAAATAATTAGGAAGGAAAAATTAATAGCACTTGATGGTGACCAATTTAACGGGTGGGTAAGCAAGAGGGAAGAGTAGCAGGTAAATGAGTCTTTGTGCACAGTAGGGAATATATGAAGTAGAGAAAGTTAAGATGGAGAAAGTGTAAATGTGAATGAGAAAGTTGCAAAATATAGAAAGAAACTAGAAATTCAAGTCTTGGACTCAGGACAGAGGTTTGCTGTATCAAGAAAAATACTAGACTGTAGAAAGAAGCCTTTAAGTTGTAATGAAATCATACCTGTAAATCTGCTAGTAATATAAAATTACTTGTACAGAAAGATGAAAAAAGGGAAGTATATTGTTCTTTGAGAAAGTTTACAATGTTAAGATATATCTTGTGGTATATCTTGTGAACAAAATAAATGGTAGTCAGGCTGTATACCTTTAGGTGGATTCAGAATATAAAAGTAAGAAATATAATAACATGTAAATGTTTACTAATTAATGTAAATATATTAAGAAAAACTAATGAGGAGTACCTCCATACTCTCTCTCTCACATACACACAAAATAGGAGAAATTCTTCCAGTGAATGACACATAAATACATATTTATGACTTAAAAAGCATTTGGAGTGATTTATCAGTAGAGAACTTGCCCATTTCTAACGGGCAAAAGCAGGGAGGAAGAACATGATAATATATAATAATATGATTCAAGTCTCATTGTGAGCACACATGTTGCTTACACAGATGATGCTTCGAGACCTAACTCATTGTCAAATGGTGATACCGAAAGAGTCATTTGCTTCCCATCACTTCACAGCCCTATTTATGGTTTGAAAATGTCTTACATTTGGGCCTGCACTGGTCACTATAGCTGCTTTTTGTCTAAAACTTCTTCTTTCCGAGATGATCTGGCAGCCATTGTCTCTGGTGGTCGGCCATCTTCCTTGCTCCCTTGCTTTTTCATTTAGCAAATTGGAAACATTTGTTTAAATTTCTGATATTAAACTAATAATATTACCAATAACAACAACAATGTATGGTATTACCATATTATATTTTATATATTCTCAAGTAATTTCTGGAATGAAATCATCTGCCTTTACTCACTAGAACTGTGAGTTGGCAGTTTTATAACTCTAGAAAACTTTTATTAATATTATGATTTTTAACTTACCTACTTGAGAAAACCTGTCTTCTGTGAATTATCTGATTTGAACGAAGCCTATTCTAACCCAATTCTCTACTTGTGCTAATAAAGCCAGTGTGAGTCACAGAACTCAGCAAAGTTTGGAAGGAACTGAACTGAACTCCTTTCCATTCACCTCTATTTACTCACAGCTTTGCCTTTACTTCAGGATAAAATTCTCTGTTATAATGTCTTTCATATATTTATAGACAGAATAGAATTTTTCTATGGTATTTTATGATTATTCCTGATATAACATTTAAAGCAGCATAGGCATGTTTATGAATATGTTACAATGTTTAAAAAGTCTGAAATTTAAAAGTTCAATATTGAACTTAGGTCCTAAAAGAAAAACCTAGTCATTTTCATATGATATTGAAATTACCAAAAATTTAATTTTTGCATTATATCATGAATTAGGCAAGCAGCATTCCTTAATTTCTAAAGCATGAAAAAATAATATCTAGACATAAATCAATTTGAATTTATTTCAACCTTAACAAATGAGAAGATCCAGATATCATACTTTTTTAATATGAGTGAATGTTGTTGGAGCACGGTATATAGAAGTAAATAAAAATTTTGATTCAATTTATGTGAATCAACACTTCGTGACTGACCTGTTTGTTTCATTGTGAGGACTTAGTGTGCCCTCTAATGCATGATCTATACATGCTGCTCCACCAACTCCTACACATGGTTTCCATATGGGATATGCAATTAAGAACAGGTAGGAAATAAGCAAACAAACAACAATCTCCCAATTTTTTCTTTCATAGGAAAATATCATCAAACAGCACTCAAATTTTAGACTGTCAGTGAATAAGCTAATTTGTTCATAGATAAGAATATCAAGATTCAAAAAACTTTCTTTTTGAACATAATCTTTCCAAACAACATCTTCACCACTTCCTTCAATCCCTAGTCTGCTATTCAAGGGTATTCCTAGAAGCTTGGATATCTCGCCTCACCATTCTTCCCCTGGAAGTGCATTCTCACCCAAGAAGCAGGAGATATTAATAGGTTCAATTACTCTGGGCTAAAGGGTACAGAGTCTATTAGGGGGCAATTGCAGTCACTTATTTCCAAAGGAAAGCTGCTCATTACCACTGAGAGTAACAGCTAACAAAGCTTTTCAGTTCTAGGTTGGACCTAAAATGGAGGAAAATAGGTTAGTACAAGGGAAGAAATGAGAAATGGAGAGTCCAGTAGTGGGAAGAGATTTGGGGAGTGTTGGCTTAGTAACTGCAGAGCCAAAGAAAAGAAATATACCAGAAAGAAGAAGAAAAGGTGAACTGGCAAAGGCCTCCTCATATAAATTATACTTACCCTGTGCCTTAAGCACTTTCAGTTTTCAATTCCTGTTGTTGAAATAAAAAATTTATATTTATTTCAAGCCATACCAAAATATTTAATCTTTGGCATGATTAATGAGATTGACTGTGACCAAGCTTTTGACACAGTTCTGAGATTTTAAGCTTTGCTTAGAAAAATCAAGATTCATTTTTTTCCTTTTTTGAGTGCAGGACTTTGAATAATATCATAAAAAATTGGAATGCACACTTTATATTTATAGAGGATTCAAGATATATTTTAAAATGTAACAACTCAAGGATTTGAAATAATCAGCTGACTGATCCTGATCATGCACAGTTCATCCAAATATTCATTCTTTTCATCAGTGTCACATTTATAGTGAAGAGAGAGGATTAATGGGGACGGATAAGGTTACAGAGTGTTTGCTTTTCCCCCAATAGTCCTATTATTGTGTCAGCAGTGATTGTGTATAAGCTGGACAGTGAGCTGTTCCTGTTATTCCTAAAATTACTATTTACAGTTAAAGCAAATGTTTCTACTAAAAATGTATAATTTATAAGCATTACAAATACATATTTGTCCAGAGATCACACATTTTAAAAGCTAAACGCCAGCATTGGCAATAAGCAATTTTCTTATTTTAAAAGCCAAAACCCAGCAGTTGTCTATAAGCAATTTTTACTTTGTATAAAGAAAATTGACTTTGAGCATTTTATTTATATACAATAATTTATTTAAAATGTACTAATTGTGTGTAATATACTGGGAACCAAATTCTGTGTGAGGCATTGGAAATATAAACAGGAAAAACAAATTTCTGTTTTCAATGATGAGATTAATTATTGTCTTAAGTTTAATAGAGATTTTATAATGTTTTGGTGAAGTTATCTGATCAACTTAGAATTCGGTGGCTAAGAGTATAAAACATAATAAATATATATATTTTTTAGTTTATGTAACTAGGTACACCTGACTCAAATCTCCATTTAAGTCCTTGTCAAACATAGGAAATGTCCTGTGTGAAACGTATTTGTTTACAGTGAAGATATTTTCTCCTATATGTCTGAAGCATATTTAAATATAAATAGTTTGGAGATAGCCATTTCTTCATTTTTGCTCAGTGTTTCTCAACCAGAAGGCTTTGATAAACATCAGAGCACTATTGCTAACAGAGTAGCAACAATTAGATCCCAAGGTAGTCATTCAGTTGTAAAAACTTCTTTTTAGGATTGAAGCAAATAAAAATCATTAAAAAACAAAACAATAAGACAAACTTGAAAATCTCACAGTAGGTCTTTTTTAAGCCATAAAAATATATGTTGTCTATGTTATGTTAATGAAAAGAAATTCTGGACTAGCTTTCTCTCTTTCACTTTGTAGATACATTCCTTTCTAAAAAAAATGTTTTTGTTCTAAGCATAAAATTGTAGTTTAATGACCACTATTACCAGTTGAAAGATATATCATCAATTAATTTAGCAAATTGGGAACAAAAGACAGAATTAGGGACGTACTCTTAAGCACTTTAGTTTTTGAACTTCCATTTTCTTTAGAAAGTGACATTACAACTAAATTATTTCAGTTCAGTAAAATATATTAAAATGTAGGCTCTCTAGAGAATGATTAAAAAGTTTCAATCTGTGCAATTGATCTTATATACTGATTAAAAACATCCTATCTTCTGTAATGAAAATAGAAATTAGAGAAATTTAAAGATGACAAATACTGTCACTTAGATATATTTCCCTTTGTTGATGCCAAGCACATTACATTTAAATATAATTCAATCCACTTCTAATTTTTATTAGTTCTCATTATTTGTTAATTTGTTGGGAAAAGAATGCTGAGTCTCTTCCATGAAGTTGGAATGATTCAGGGTGAACTGGAATGACTCAGTGGGAAGAATATATACCATTGTCTCAGCTCTTTCCTCAATCCTTTGAGGAATTATATCTGCTTGTAGCAAATGTAAATTTTGTTCCTCCCTTGCTGTGTAGGGCAAGTCCCCCTGGGAAAGTTCTCCATTTTGTGAACTCTGTCAGTGACTTTTACTGTTTGATTAATGGAATGTTCAGATAGCAGCAAGCTCAGAAGGCTGAAACACCTAATCTACATTAAACATCAGCATCAATAAAAACAACAACATATTTTTAAAATTTTGGAGTTGTGAATTCTTTTTTCTAAACATATGAGACATAAAGGAAAATATTTAATATCTTTATGGAAAAATCAACAAATAAATTGAACGAGAAAATGGTTGAGAAAATACATTTGCAACTCATACAGAAATAACGATTTTCTTACATCTAAGAATTTTTTCAAAATTGATAAAAAAGAATACCTTCTTCCTTAAACCTCCACCACCAGAAAAAATGGTAAAAAGTATAAATGAACATTTCACAGAAAACACACACAAACACACAAACACACATACAAAGAGCCAATAAGCAAATGAAAGATGTTCACTCATAACCAGTGAACATTTAATGCAATGATTCAAATAATTTAAATAGTTATAATAAACTAGTATATATGTCTATTCCTTAATAATAATATATCCCATAAAATCCTGACTCTAAATGAGAAGCAATTAATAAAACCAATTTTAGTAATTCTTACGAGAAAAATTTTGTCTGTCCTAGTCCAAAACAACTAAATAAGCTCCACTGAAAACTACAATTGAACAATAATTTATAAATTAATAAATATGGATTATATTATACATTAGTGTAATGAAATGAAGATTTGTACCACTAACCAAAGGAGGAAGAGAAAACTGGATGGAACAATAGTTACAGGAAGAGTGTGGATAGAATCATTCTTTGAAAGATTTTTCCTCTTTCCGCACTATTTCTTCACTATTATTTTTTTCTTTTTGGGGGAGAAGAAGGACAGCTCATGGCTATCCAGCAATTAAGCTTCCTTTAAAATAAAGTTTTCACACTGAACACCTTTAGGACAACATAAACATGAAAGACTAGAATACTTGGAAACATGGAAATCGTGTATTTGTACAACAGACGTTAAGATGTGGAAAAAAATACCAACTCTTCAACCTTTTCATTTGGTGTGTACCTGCTTAGGGTTATTTGAACAGGATGGTGCACAATTTCAATGTGTTCTCTGTGACATTTCTAACTGGAAATTGTTATCTCCATTGGTGGTCGCATCTTTGCCTGAAACCATAAAGTCAATATATTGCTTCTTATAGCTTATCTATTTAGTGTATTTTAGGGGTGAAAATGTTGATAATAAGAAAAAAGAGCCATTCTGACCAAAGTTATGAACTGAACAGTGAGATAAGTCTGTACTATGTATACCAAATTTAACATACTGATCATAAATTACTTATCTGATTTTAAATACACTTGTCTTTTTCACAGCTCTAAAATTTCTCACAACCCCCATATCATTTCTATTTCTTCCTAGAAAAAATCTTGTTCCTCTACCTAAGTTTAGAATACTCTTCTCTCTAAAATCATTCCTCATCTCAGGGTATGGTTAGAACATTTCCTTCTGTGCCTATAGAGCTCTGCATGCAATTATCACAGGCATTAACATATTGTGCGATAATTGCCCAGCCCAGCCTTCCTCAATTCCATACACATGTACACATACAGACACATGTACAAAGGCTGTGAGCCCTATCAGGAATGGACAGGGATCATATGTTTATTCCTATGCCACTACCACTAGTGTTTTCTTAAGTAGTAGGTGCTAAACATCAATTGTCTTGAATTAATTATTAAATAATTAAAATCAAAAGATGTAATCATGTTAAGTGGTAGAGTACCTGGAGCTTTTTATTATAATATTTATTCATTTGTGGTGGGTGTGTTGGTTTGCTGGGTAATCATTTTTTTTAACTAGTCTGAGATCTGGATACATACCCTAGCTCATCTATGTACTTGTTGAGTGTCCATGAACTTGCAGGGTAATGATAAAAAATAATGAGACCATAGAATAAATAAGTATATATGTACTTTGTAGCACATGTAAAATATGCTACTTACATCTCAGTTCACCTTTTCCTTTTAAACATTCTGCATAGCTCACATGAAGCCAATTTATAATGTCTGTTCATCTCACCAAAAGGAAAAAGAATTAGCTATCATATGTACCCCAAAGGTAATATTATTCAGTTTCCTATTGCCCAATTATTATTAATTTTAGTCTAAAATTACTCATCTAATTATTTTAATATTTTAATTCCCTGAATTAAATCAAAATGAAAATATATTATTAGGCTGGTTAAGAGATCATTTTCAGCTTGGCTCAATGGCATGACAGACTCAGGCTTCTTCTCTATTCCTGACATGAGATCTTTCAAGTATATCATTGTGAACCATAACCCCAAGGTAATGTTATGGACTGTGATTTTATGTCTGTGATATATTGATTTCAGAAATGACAGAAATCTAGTTTTGATTGTGGCATCTTTTAACCTGTAACTTCTATGTAACAATGATAAATTTTAAGGTTATAACATACCTCCTGCTGTCAAGGCTGATCCATCTAAGCACAACCAGCTAAGGTTTTTACTTACCATGAGGAAAACCTGTGCTTTTTCAATTTAATTCATTGGAGTAATAATTGCCAATGGATGGCACACACACACACACATCCATATATTTATATTATTTCTACATGTGTGTTCATATATGTATATATGGAAATATATTTAATGGATAATATAATTTAATTAGTTTTTAATTAGTTTTAATTAGTTTTTAATATTTTTATTTGCATACAGATTTTTAAACCTGAATTTCCCTTTTGAATCCACAATAATATTAAAAACCTGGATCTTGAAATGTCATTAGGATTCTTTCTGGGTGCTAGTATTTTCACAGTTGCCATCAAACAGCATTCTTAGTTCCAATTCTGAGATTGAGCTATGGAACATTTCGAGACAAATATACCAGCTGTGGATCCCAGGCATTAATCAGGCATGGTTTCTGAGCACCTTGAATAACATACTTTTTCCTTGCCTAGTATCCATACCAGAGCATCAGCTAAGTTTAAGTTCAGGTTGTCACTGAAGTATATGCAATTTGTTCATTACAAGACTTAAAACTTGTGAGATACAAGCATGAATCAATTTTATTTTTCCTTTTCAGTAGGACTTTCCCCATTCTGAGGGTTGATCGTTTTTCTCCTTAGTGAAATCATGAAAGAGTCCACAGCTTTTCTGTAAACTGCTTCCCTTATTTGTTCATTTTCAAATAAACTCCCCACCTTTGCCCTTGGCTATTGGCAGTCCACTTCACTTTTCAGATTATATTGTGATTCTGGGTGGTCTTTCAGAATGGGGTTTCTAAGACTAGCTCCTTTCCCAGTACCACAGAACTGGAGCTGACTTCTAATTCAACCCTCTTCATGCACTGTTGCCAAGAGCCACTGTACTTACTTACTTGATGGGATATATCATTAATAACGCCCTGTGCTATTTTCATCTTCAAACTTATTTCCTTCTGATATGTTTTGGATCTTTGGCCCTTCCAAATCTCATGTTGAAATTTGATCCCCAGTGTTGGATGTGGAGCCTGGTGGGAGGTGTTTGGGTCAAGGGAGTGGATCCATCATGAATGGCTTGGTGCCCTCCTGGCCATAATGAGTGAGTTCTCATTTTATCAGTTCAGATAAGAGTTGATTATTTAAAGGAAGCTGGTGTCACCTCCTCCCTCTCTTGCTTCTTCTGTCACCAGGTGATACACCTGCACAAATTATTGGATGTCTCTTCTGTAGCCCAAATTATCAAGAGTCTTAACTTAGACTTTCATAAAATATCATAAGAAAATGCTACAATTGTTTTGGTTACTCTTGCACCATCAAATCTATCCCAACATTTACTAATTTGTTGATGATGCATCTTACAACTTTGTTCATAATATTGCCTAATTAGCTCTTCATTTTTGTCCTTTAAAAATGTTTTTAAATTAACAACTTCCTGCCTGTGAGAATTAGAACTAATGAGGACAAAGTTTTTTTCTTTAAGAAAATGTTTTAAGTTGTGCATGTATTATGTGTGCGTTTTTTGCAAGAAGTCATCTGGTGTGAGTGCTAAGGTCAGAACAATCTAAGCAAAGAGAGGATATAGTTCTTTAACAAGCTATATTTCAAATATTTTAGTTTTATTTTCTCTACAAATTTTAAAATTTGCTACAAGATAATGATATTAGAAGGTGAATATCTAATTAGCTGTGTTAAATTACTTCATTTTTTACTGGAATTCAGTTTTCCCATAATTATAGGGTAACAGGTTATCTATTCTACCTTCTTTAATTTATATCTAGATAATTTAAAAAAATGGAGGCCTAGAGAATATCAGTGGTTGTTGATGACTAAACAGGAAGTCAGTGGTAGAGACAAGGGGAGATCCTGTGTGTCCTGGCTTTCAATTTAGGGATCCTCTATTTATAGATGACATTAAAGAATGAAATATATCTTCTAGTTTTGTATTACTGAAACATTGATGTTTTGAGTACAATTACCTTTAATTTCTCATAAAACAAAACTTTACTTACTCTACAATTATACTAATAAAAATCACTACTGCATGGAAAAATCACACTCTACACCTTATACCCATCTAGATCATAAAAGCTTTCGGGCTGGTTGCATATCTTTTCAAAATTCTGTCCCTGTGTCTTGGCTCAGTTCCTGGAATATAATAAACTATAACTGAATAGTTTTGAATGGAGTTTTTCAATTCAAAGTCAGTTTTTTTATTTTGGAATATATTTTAATACATATTTAGTTTCCATATGATAGAGTTGTCTAACTAAACTTTTCTTAGAACCAAATTAAGGTATTTTTTCCTTCCCTAATGTGGTCTTGACTAAAAATTATAGAGCAAAATAGATTACATGAATCTTACAGTTTGTGAAAACCACAACCTGAGATTAAGTAGTTATGAGTAGAAAACTGATTTGAGTTCAGTCTTTCTATACTGTATTCTAGAAATAGTAAGCACAATTAGATAATAATTCCAAATACCATGATAAAGTTTTCCTTGAATTTTTTCACTGAATTTATAACTGCAGTAATTTATGATCACATTGCATTATATATGATCAGCCTATTAAAAATACTTTCCTCTCTTTAATCATAGACCATAGTTAATGCCTGTGTTCTATATTGAAAATGTAGGGTCAAAGAGAAATACTGCCTTTAAAAATGGCAAAATTCTAGAGACCCCAGTTAAAATTTATTATTTTGTATTAATATAAAGCTTTGATATAAAGCAAACATAATATTTTGTTTAACTGTAGTAGATTGTCATTCCCCAGCCTCCCAACAGTATATTTTTAAAGAAATTGTAGGTATAATTTTGTTTAATGTTATTCATTGCAGGTAGCTGGGTATAATTAGTGCTATTAATTTTGGTTCACAGCTCCTTGCAATAAGAGGATAGGTACATTAAAAATCCATAAATAAATATTCCATAGTGACTGTAAGCTCCATTTATTCAGGTGATTATTATATTATAAAATGTTCCTCCCTTTTAATAAATAAACCCTGATTTGAATGAGTTGGTTTAATCTCTTTTGCCACTCAGTGGACATAGTATTTTCTTGAGATAGTTGCTTCTTGTTTTAATTCATTTCCTCAAGTTTAGTTGAAAATGCAAACAAAACAGTAAGCACTATGAGTTCAAAAAATAATGTTTCTGTGTTGAATGACAATGTAAAGGAGTCAATCTGACATGACTACTGATTAATAATCTGATGCTTATATCCAATTAAGGGGCATTCAAAGTCCAAACTAATTTGTCTTACATTCATAGACCTCAAGAAAATTAGATTTTCATTTTGCCTTTTTACCATGAGATGATATAGCATTCAGAAGGTCCTATTATTTTATATAAATTATATTAAATATAAAGTATATTTCTAGCCAAAATGGATTTTTTAAGTTCACAAACATTATATTCAGTGCAATATATTTTGCCAACATCCCAATCATAGTCAAATACATGCAATAAGTGTAAAGTTATATAGGTGTATGCTGATATTTCTTATACACAGAAAATGATACCAAAAATTTTATTGAATACTGTGTACTCACCACCTATGTTGAGAAACAAAACTGTACAGTTGTCCTTCTGTATCATGGGATGTTGGTTCCAGGATCTTCCACTGATGCCAAAATCTGCAGATGTTCAAATGCCTGATATAAAATGGTGTAGTATTAGCATATACTCTATATACATCCTCCTATATAGTTAAAAATCATCTCTAGATTACTTATAATACCTAATGCAATGTAAATAGTTGCTACACTGTATTATTTAGGGTATATTGACAACAAAAAATTTTATACATGTTCAGGACAAACGCAATTTTTTTCTGAATATTTTTGATCTGTGGTTGGTTGAATTCATAGATGTAGAACCCACAGCTAGGGAAGGTTGGCTGTGCCTATTCCCTGGTCTCTTTCTCTCCCACTCCATGAAAGTGTATTTTTAAAGTAGTGTTTTAAATACATTGAAGTTTACAAAATTGGCTTATAATGTGTGTATCTTTCTGCCATCTAACTTTGTCATTCAAAGTAATATTCTAATAATTTATCCACATTGGAAAATGCAGCTCAGTTTCAAACATTTTCACCGCTGAACAGTTCCATTGTTTGTATTCAGATATGTGTTTTTCCATTCCTTTGTTGATTTAATTTTTTTAACTTTAAATGAAGTTGTTATAAAGGTCCGTATGCATGTCTTTGTGTACCTGTGCAAATGTTATTTCTGAGATATCTACAACTAGAATTTTGTGTGTGTGGTATGCAGTTTTTAAGTGTATGTATGTAGAACGTATTCTCTATATTGTGTATACCCGTTTATTCTAGTTCTCATCTCTCTACATCCTTTCTGATACTTGGAGATTAGATGGTTATTTTGCCAGTATAGTAGATGTTAAATTGTGCCCTCCTCATTATTTTCACTTTCGATTTCTTGTTTACAGTGAGATTTAGCATTTTTTCAGAAGTTTATTATTCTGGCTTCCCTTTCTTAAATTACCTCTTATATTCTTTGTCTGTATTTTCAATTTCATTATTAACCATTTCATTTTAGATTCATAGGAATCTTTTATATACAACTAAATAATCCTTTATTTTAATGTTTCTGTTACCCAGAAGTTTCAGAGGCATGTAATTGAAAAATATATTGAAAAAAATTCTGTTACAGATGGAATTGTCTTATAAAAAATTTAAACATTAAAATCATTGATATGTTCACATCCCAGTGCATATCTCACCTGATTTTAAAAATTACTAAAAAATCAGTAAGACATTTAATTATATTAAACCATATTAACTATAAAACATGTATATATATATGGTATATTGTGGTAAAAATATATCTGTTAGGTACACTGTATTAAATTATAACTTTTATAAAATTTATGTGTCAGGTAGATTATTTTCTCCAAACCTCAAAATCTGCCCTCTCTTAACCTATAAATTTTAGCTGGCTTTAGTATATATAAATGAATTTATATATACACTCTTCCAAAAATAGAAAACCAAACTATTTCCAAAAATATACATATTAAATAGCAACCACGAATAGTAAATCTGATGACTTTTCTGTACTTTAAGTAGTAAAAATAATCTACACTGGAAAATACTAGTAAGAGTCACTAACGCATGCCACATGAGACTCCAGGTCTTCCAAAGTCTTCTGTGAATCTGTGAATTATTTAGGCCAAAACAGTGTTCTATAGAACTGTAAGATGACTATAGTTAACAATAATATATTATATAGTTTCAAATAGCTAGAAGGAAAATATTGAGTGTTTTCATCACTAAGAAATGATAAATATTTGAGATGATGGATAGACTAATTACCCTGATCTGACCACTATACATTATATATATCACAGCATCACTATATATCCCATAAATATGTACAATTAGTATATGTCAATTAAATTAAAAAATTAAAAAAGATATGGTTCATATTCAACCATACGATTGACTCTCTTTGATAGCAATAAAAATTTTCTTACACAAGTAATTATTTTAGTAGACTAGACATATATCACTCTCCACTACAGCAATTATTCCCATTGGACATTATACTTAAATTTTTAATTTAGTAGTTTTTTTTAATTCCTTCATTATTAGTATAATTCAGCTGCTTCAGTTGTAGGAGTGTTCACTTTTTGTGTGGACTTCCTTTAATAATGGTGAACATGAGCTGTCTAAAATTCCATGATCAGGAGAGTAGAGACAGTTCTCATTTAATAGCATACCTTAAAACTTGTCCATTGTTTAATCACAGGAATAAACAATAAAGTGGTTATTCTTTAATTCATGTTTGATTGCCATGGATGTTGTAATGCAGTGTATTAATCAACGGTGCTTTCTTTTACTTGATTTAAGAAAAGAATGGGCAGAATTCTGCCCATTTAGTGTCAGTTTTTATAAAAGCATACAAAATATGTGATAATCCTTCCTTCCAGGATTCAATATTTCAGTTGTCTTATCTCTTTAAAATCCTTTAGTCTGTAACCATTTCTCAAAATTTCTTTGTCTTTCGTGATTTTGATATTTGTGAATAATAAAGGCAAATTATTTCCTAGAATGTCCAACACTTTGAGTTTCTCATGACAAGATTCAGGTTAGTCATTTTAGGAAGAAATACCATGGACGTGATGTCCTCTTTTTGGGGAATCATATCTGGAGGAACGTGGTGACAATCTATCCCATTAATGGTGATCACTTTGAGTCTTCATTATGGTAATGCTTAATTTTTCCACTATAAAGTAAATATTCTCCTTTTTAATTAACACACAATTTATGGGGAAATTATTTGAGATGAAGTAATACCTTGTTCTTCATTATATGCTTACCCTCTAATTTCATTGTCCAATTTTATGATTAATTCTACATTTGCTATTAGTGTTCTACTATAAAAATATATTTCCCCCTTCCTTATGTATTTATTCAATTAGTCAATTAATTATATATTTATATTGGCATGCTGAAGGGGGAAATATTTATGTAAAATGCAACAGTTGACTTTGACTGAAAAATAGCCAATCTGTTAAGTTTCATGTACTCTAAGTGGTAAAAATAATGTGCATTGGAGGATACTGGTAAGAGTCATTAACTGTTGCCATATGGGACTCCAAGTCTTCCAAAGTCCTCTGTAAATCTGTGGATTATGCAGGCCAAAGGATTGTTCTGTAGCTCTGTAAGATGATTATAGTTAACAATCATACATAGTTTATATGACTACATATTATATATAATAAGGTATTGATGATAAAAGTCTTCCTTTCTAATAATTGTAGAGTGGTTTGAATGAAAAATATAAATGAATAATTTAGAAGTATAACCATAAAACACCTTGTTTTCTAAAATATTTTAGTATAAATTGCATTGGGTGTTGGAGAGAGAGTGTGCAAATTTTAAAGTAAGTTAGGCAAAATGTATGCAATTGAAGAATCTAGATAAGGAGTGTATGGGATTTTTTAGGTCTCATTCTTTCAATCTTTAATAAAATACAGTTATTTTCAAAATAAAATGTAAAAAGTATGGGTATGTATAAATATTTACATACTAAACTTTTATTGGATTTCTATTGTACATTCGTAGAACTGATGCATATGAAATATAAAAATGAATTCTACAATTTTGTAAGCCAAAGTAAGAGAAGCCTCAAGGAACCTGACATAAAATATATTAGATTTTAGCCAGTCAATGCATGAAGAAATCGTTGAAATGAACATTTCATTGTTCACTTCCAAACACTCTTCTTGTTCTTACATAACATATTGTATAAGTAGAGTTTACTGAATTTCACTTGGTGAATAAATGCAGCTAAATTTAGAAATGAAATGATCACTCAGTCATCAGAATGAAAATGATTAAACTTTATTTAAAATTGGAACTCTGTAGCAAGTGGTTTACCATTCTTGTGGCACAATGGAAGAAAGGGCCTATGGAGTCCCTCTTTTAAATTGTCTACTCTTACTTTTATAGATTAGAAAGTAAAAGATCAAATAAGACACTATTAAGAAGACCATGGATTAACTGAACAAACTTGAAGAAGTTGAAATAATTAGAACAGTTTCTGAACCCCATGTGCAAAGACCACTGCTACTTATTTTTAATGTGTTTGTACAAATTCACATCCAGACATTTAACATTTTCAACAGAGTTTACCATTATTTATTTTTAAATATATTCAACTGTATTTACAATTAAATTATTAGTGTATAACTATTTTTTCACATTATTTTACACATGAATATTGTAATCTAAATAGATACAAAAGTGAATTGTGCTTTCCTTTACATTTTGATATTGATAGTTTCTGAGCATTTGTGTTATTTGAACCAAGGAAAACTTTATCACATAAAATATCTGTCCCAACATGTTACGTAAAATGTAACATTGTCCATTGTTTAATCATAGGAATAAAGAATAAAGTGATCATTCTTTAATTTTTATCATTTTGTAGATGAAGATAGAGTTGATCTAGAGATATGATCCTCAGCCTTTTATTCTTTTATTGATACACACTTGAGTTACCATTATGTTCAACTATTCAAATATTTTAAAGCACATTATTAGATTATTATTAATACCTTGCAACACAGGTGAAAAATCAGTAGGTTGTCAAGTGTCAGCATTCAAGTGTCATAAAGCTAAGTTTATTAGGCATATGACAATAAGGTACAACATCAACATGAAAGATTCTTATTATAAATATAGATATAAACAGGCATATTTAGTGTTTTGTGTTTTTAATGTTCAGGAATCTAGTCTCAAATGGCTTAAGGAAGACATACATGCATGGGCCTCTCGGAACTGAGTAAAGTTCATAACATAATAATTTAGGATTTGTGTGCAGAAAGGGTCTTGAAGCAAATCATGATAACTAAACTGTTATTTGAAAAGCAAATTGTTTACCCAGATAAGATAACTGTTGTCCTAATAAAAGACATGTTTGCCTAGATGAATTAACTTTTTATCAAGATAAATTTATGTATGGGAATTTCCTGAAGCAAACAGTAAATTATTAGTTTATATCCTTATCTTCCTAGAAAAGAATGTCCGGGAAAAATGATTAAGTCAATTTGACACAAGTGATCTTAGTTCTCAGTCTTGATGGATTCAGTTGGTCTGTTCACAATTTTCAAGGTTATAAATGATTCTCTTGCTACAAAAGCTAATGGCATAACTTTCTGCCCCACTCAAGAAATTGTATTGCAATGTAAACCATTAACATAAAATGAATTATTCACCTGTGTTATTTTTAATCAATAATGCTATTCTATTACATTATTTATAACAAAACACAGTATTTTAATACTAAAGAACCACTTTCTGAGGAGCAAACCTAAAAACCAATAAATTTGTATGATCAAATTGAATTTCTTCTTTTGTAACACCAAAGGAAAGATCTATTGGTAAGCGATTATTCCTACAATTATTGTTATTTCTTCCCCATAAGAATCATAAACTTAAAAATGCCCAATTTTCTTTATGTACGTATCAAAAGAATTTAGGTCAAAGGCACACATAGATAGGTGGGAGCTCAGACAAACTTATTTAGTAATTCTGTGATGTACAGGAAAATACAATTGACTTTGGAGGAAGTCGTAGGAAAATATAATTGACTTTGATTTCCGGTTTGATCATGACTGTTTGACGTGAAGAAATTGACTTCTCTGAGCATGCCATTTTTTTTCCTCTGGCAAATTAGGACACTGAAGTTCATAATCTTTAAGATTTTTTCTTTTTTTTTTTTTTACTCTTGGCTAGTATGAGGCTAGAGTGTGCGTGTGTGTGTGTGTGTGTGTATGTATATTTGAAAAATTGTAAACTCTGAAATTCTGTAGAGGATTAAGATAATATGTCAGTAATATATACTAAGTCAGGCACAATTTTTGTTTGTAATTTAATAGCTTTATGAACAAAATCTACTTTTTTCTTTTGTGATTTACAATGAATTTTCTTTAGAGTTATTTATAAATTCAACAAAAGAAATAATTTGCAGACATTTGAAATAAGTTTTTATAAATATTTAAAAAGATGACATGTGAAATATCTTTTAAATATTAAATGCTCTGAGTATAAAACCCAGGATGTAAACCAAGAAGCAGAATACTTCTTCAATCTTCATGAACGTCTGGGTGTCAATTTGAGGCTCAGGTTTGTTGCCTGGAGCTTTTCAAGATGGAGACTGACGGAATACAAGTAATACGTCAAGCATCTTTAAAGTGTCATTCATTAAGAAACAAGAGGAAATATTAAGTATGACAAAAGCAATTATAGCTAAGGGATAAGAAAATGTAGTGAGCTCTGTTAAACAACATAAGAATGTACAATATATTGCCAGAGCAACTGATATTTGCATGAATAATACAAAAGGTTTTAACATTTAATTTCCCATGTGAAGCAAAATTATTGTCAGTCAAAAAGATAAAGAAATATTGACTGCTTTCTGTGTATGTTGTGGGTCTGGATATTAGGATTATACCAAAATTATATGTCTTGTATATATTGAATTTCAGTTACTGAAATGCACAGTATGCATGTTTAGATAATGAGGTCATTTTGAAAATATAATATTGTCATTCTCTGCCAAAAATATACCATAGTATCTGATTTATTAATTTATTTTTTCCTTCATTTTTTGTTGAATACCTATCGAGTACCTGCTATCTGTTATGCATTGTTTTAGGCACTAAGAATATTATAATTAACAAAACAGAAGAAACTCTCTTCCCTTCTGAATGTTATCTCCTATGTAGATTCTATAGTTAACCAACAAACCGGATTGTCTTTGACATTTTTATATAGACCTAGTGGTTGGAAATGTGTCAGCTGTCAACTTCTCAGAAAGACCACCCAAAAGGTTGTTGTTCAAGTAGAACTAAGGATTTTTTATAATATTTACTGCTATAAAATATGAACTGGTTAATTTTATGTGTAACTTTGTTTAGGCTACAGTACTTATTTATTAGATATTTAGTCAAACATGTCTGGGTGTTGATGTAATGTATTTTTTAGATGAGATTAACATTTGTTCAGTAGACTTTGAATAAAGCAGGTTACCTTCTATAATGTGGGTGGGCCTCATCCAATCTGTCGAAGGCCTTAAGAAAAAGGCTGACCTCCCCTTTGACAAAGGGAATTCTATCAGTACCTAGCCTTTGAACTTGAAATGCAACATCAACTCTTCTCTGGGTTTCCAGCCTGTCAGCCTAGCCTGCAGATTTTGGACTTGCCAGCTCCCACAATTACATGAACCAATTTCTTAAAATAATCTCTTTCTATATATAAATCCACATCTCATTGGTTCTATTTCTTTGGACAACCCCAACTAGTTCACGGGATAACACTGTTGTGACAGTCTTAAGTGCATCTCAGAAGAGAGTAGGAAGGGACTGATATTGTAGAGTTTTATTAAAAAGAATTCTCAATATCTGGGAAATTTTAAGTCAAGTCTTGCAACTCGAGGAGCTAGTTCAGAGTAGGTACAGTTTATGGCCTAGTAGCTCTGGATTGATGGTCACATAGGAGAGAGAGTATTGAGGCAAGTACTAAGGAGTAAACTGTAATTTCTGATAAGTAAGCTGTTTCAGTGGGCTCCAAGTCTTCAAGAAACAAGTATCTCCTGAGTAAAGCACCTAAATTATTTTGCCTAATTTTAGTATTTTTTTAGCCTCAAACAGGGAATTAAAAAAAAATTGTTTTGCACAATGAGCAGAACATATGTGATTTCAGTTCTAAGCTGTGTATGTACATATGAGAGATTAAAGAAAAAGAATATAGGAAGAGTAAAACAAGGCTTTGAAAAAATGAATCCATTTGTTGTGGCCTCTTTGAAATCAACCCAAGTAGTTTTTTCTGAGATTGCGAAGCAGTCTAGTTAGTGAAACACATCCTGAACCACGGGTCAGAAGTCTAAGTTGCCAGTTCTGATTCCACTGCTAACATTATGCCTTAATAAGTCTTTGACTTTTTTGGGTCTGAGTTTTCTCACCTTTTATATCATTTTCTAATTTTGTATATTTCCTTAATAATTAATAAAATAAAGAATACATGGCCTAAGTCTATGGTCTCCAACCTCCAGGCCACAGCCTGTTAGGAACAAGGCCACAGCAGGAGGTGAGTGGCAGGCCAGCTAGCAGAAGCTCCCCATGCTCACATCACCGCCTGCGCTCTGCCTCCCCACTTGCCCCCCGATCTGTGGAAAAATTGTCTCCCATGAAACTGATCCCTGTGCCAAAAGTTAGAAACCGCTGCTCTAAGCAATTCATAAATGTAAGTCCCCTCAGAGCACGTCTGATGAAATGATGATGGAAATGAGTATTTGGAAAAATAACTAAACAGTGATAGATTTCTCAATAATTAGAAGCTATTTTAAGCATGTTGAATATAGAGATGTTTATTTAAACCACACTGCTATTCTCACAGTAGCCTACTGTACAGTTTTTTAGCCCTTCCTTTGACCACCATCAATAAATCATACTTTTGTAACTGAAAATTTATTCATCAAATGGATGGGCAGATATTTGCAACTAGAAGAGATGGTGTTAAATTTCAGTATTATCAAAGCAAACAAAATTTATTATTTGCTTTTTTAATGGTAGGTGAAACTGCCCGATAAAAGATTTCTTATTTTTATGCTAAGAAAATGGGAAGAGACCAAGTTCTGGGGAAAACAAAAGAAAACAAAACATATATCAAGCAGATGTTAAAGATACAAACACAATGTTTAATCTTGATTTTCATAGTTTACAACTTCATATTTTTTCATCTAGGAATAATTTTTGCTCTTTTTTATTTGTGGGGTGGCAAGCAGGGCCAATGCCCACTGCTGCTGCTAATAACTGAGCAGTCTTATTTAGAGATACTTTGCCAGAACAATCTAAAGGAGTTTCCAGAACAGTTTAAAGTGGTTTAGAAACAATCTTCTTTATTTCCGTTACATGCTAGCTGAAAACAAAGCTCTGCAATGTGTGCTATAAATAATGTGTTTATTTAGTAAAATTAATGTATTGCCTTGCAGACCATTTATAATTTGATGGCACTTAGATGACAGGAAGGTCCTGTCACAGGTATCAGCCGCCTGTGCTATCAGTCTCCAGCAGTGGCTCTGTTAATTATCTTGCCATAGTGTCTGAGACAGATAACAATCTTTCCTAAAGAGCAGACAGATTTAAAGAGGCAGAATTAATTAAAATTGATTCCCACATTCTGTCACGTAGAGGCCTGCTGGGAGCATTTCCTTTCTACATACCTTCCCAGTTCCTGATGTTGTACTACATGGTACAGGTGGGAATCCCTACCTTAGAATACTAATTATGGAGCTTGAATGGGACTATCCATAGTGACTGGCAGTGTAATGCATGAAAAGATTTTAGAATTTATTTCATTTAAGGGATTTCTTGAGGGACTGATTCTTTCTTCTAACTTGTATAAGTTGTTATTGAGAGGAGGACAAAGCTGAAAATCCAAGGTCACTAAGGATTATCAGAAAACTTGCAAATGAAGTACACATTTTAATAGTTGATTGTTCAACATTGTATGCTTTGAAAAGACATGGAAAGTATTGCAAATGAAGATAACAAAAGTATTAGTAAGTATCCATGTATGTTAACAATCTTTTTTTTCCTTTTAATGAAGGCATATGAATAATAGAAATGTATATCTGAGCATGGGCAAATAACTAAGAAGAATAAAATAACTTGATAATCACGTAAATTTTTATACAATATGTAATTAACTATTATCGATTTCTATCAAAAAGGGAAGTATTATTACCTTTAATCAAAACAATAATCCTGGATGCCACGGGCTATGTTTTTCTTAACCAAAGAAATGTATTAGTTGGTGGCAATTCTATGCTGCTGAAAACACCAATCTTTAAGTGAGGTAAACATTATCTTTTATGTAACCAATACAACTGTGTGCACACTACACCATAAATACACTCTTTGGAGGATAGTGTTCCAGGACTGGTAGTGTGTTGTACCATCTTCATCTTCAACACACAGATTTTATCTATCTGCAGAAAAAGGAAAGATACAACTCCAGGAAAGGAAGAAGGCATACTGCCTAACTTTATAAACAGGACTCTGAACTTGTAAATATCACTTTGTGTTCATACACCATTGATCAATCACTAGCCAAGTGCTGCTACTCAGCCAAATCTCTATTACTATGGAGCACACAGAGGATAGGTATTAGAGAACAGCTAGTTTCAATAAGGAATGCAAAAATCAAAGAAACAAAATCATGAAGTTGAAAGACTTAATCGTCAGAGTTTGCTTTATATTTCTTGCCATTTTATATTTTATGTATTTAGAATCCTTTCCAGAGTTAATTTAAATATTTGATATTGAAGATAAATCATGATTTGGATAACAAAATAAGTCATGTGAAATATCTTCCTTTTGTACATTTTAACAGATTTTAAGAAAATAATAATTTAGATGTAAATTAATAGGAAGAAATTAGGATTGAATAGAGAACGAATTTAACCATTATGTTTCTCTCTCTCCTCAAGTTTTTTTATGTTTTAAAATTTACTGAACTGTGTCATTCCTTATAACTAAATGAAGGTTTCTAAAGATAATTTATACCTCTGTGAAAGTTACAAATATATAATGGTGCCATTACTATCACATGATAGTACTTTAATCAATATTTTCTATCTTAATATATGTTGACTCTTTTAACAAACTTACATGAACCACCCAACATGTGTGAATATACTGTTATGGACTTTGAGCAGAACATGGCAAAATAAAACAGGCTATTTCATTTATTTGCTCTTTGAAGCAAAGATCCGTTACTCACAGGTATTTATAAAATCTGCAATTTATAAAGAAGAAATTTTTCAGAAGGGATTTGGAGCATCAAGTGTTTTTAAGAAAGTTTGTATGGAATTGTCCAGGTTAACAACAAAATGTATAATAAAACCAAAAGCTGTAATATTACCTTATGGATATAGTGAATTCCTTTTTCACAGTTCTAAATTGCTTATCTAAATGTGTAGCCTAACAATTAGAAAAATTAAAATAACTGTAAAGTATTATCTTCCTTGATATGGTTTGCAGCCTATATATGTACAAGTATATACTGAAAATTGAGAGCAAAAAAAGCCTTTAAACTTTAGAAATATAATCTTTCCAAATTCCTTTGTATATATTTAGGTAAGTTTAAAAATATAAACTCTGATAGTGTCCTTCACTTAACACAAGAGGAGAATGCTGTCCACATTGTCTAGAAATAAAAAATTTTTTATAACAAAAGTGGTTTTATTCTATGGATTAATATATACTGGCTTTATTTTTCTTCATATATTTCTCTACCTTCAAAAACACTTCACTATAAATGTCCATTACTTTTCCCATGATTTTAAAAGAGTTATAAGATTGTATAAAATACCATCCTGGTACATAACCTAAACTGTAGCACATTGACTGAATACCCCAGATTTTATTATAATACAATCTTCAATGTATTAGCTTTATAAAGTTGAACAGTTTACAACTGACAAGTACTTTGTGACTTGTCTGTTACAGAGAACCAACATGATATGAAAACACAAAATGCAGCTTAACAAACATATAATATTTTGAATGAAAACCAGTAAATATAACAATGTTATGAACAAGTATCTATAATGAAAAGTGATATTAGGAAATTGTACTAGGATATTTTGATTTTAGATTTGTCACACATTAAATATTTTGTGAATGAAACTAATAACCATAAAAATAGAATGGATAAAACTGATTTTAAAAATATATAATATGAAAGATATTAGAAAATTATAGTAGATACCTGTCCTAAGATACTAGCACCTTAGATTCAGATTTATTGTTCCAGAAATATTTCAAGCCCAATGTACAAATTATTCTTTATTACTAACATAGAAGAAAATATGGGGTTGAGACTAAGAAAGATTTATACAATTGCAAATTTTACACTGCAGAGAGAGGTCCCATAGGTCGCCTTCTCCTTCATTCCCATCTAGTAGACAGTCTCAAGACAGACAATCAAATTTAATATTCATGTAGAGTATATTACTTATTGCTATAAACTTCTAATCAGTTTCTTTGACTTCAGCCTTTTCCCATCCAGGCTGATTTCAATAATGCTGGCAGAATTATCTTGTAAGTTCATGTAAGGATTAAATAAGGGCCAACATCTAAAATCGTACTACTGATTACAGACTTATTTGTGATCAGCTTGCTCTGGAATATTCCAATCTCATTTGTCATCTTTTGGCTTTCCCAGCTCACTGTCTGCTTTCAATTCTGCTGTGGACTTGGCTCTGTCTTCCTCAGGCTTGGACAGGTGCTATTTTTTTTGTCTGTTTTTCATTTCTCCATCTCTTTCACTGTCACCTCTTTTCCATGATGATTCTACTCCTTCACCCGACCCCTCCATCACCCAGCTATGTCCTTTTGCTATAGAGATTTCCATAACACCCTGTTCTTCCCACCATGTGTAATACTCACCATACTGCTTTGTATCCGCCTATTTACTTGTCTAAATGTCCACCTAGCCTGTCATTTCTGCGAAGCCAAAGGCACTCTCTAGAGTTCTTACCCCAGTTTCTAGAACAGGTTACTATAAATATTCTTTTAGCAAAGACATGAGCATGCCCTCTCTTGTCAACTGGTACACAACGCAATGGCTTTATTAGGCAAATTTTTAAAAACATTCAAATGGTTTGCTGGTATTTTTTACTGATTCAATTGCTTCCATAATATCATGTTCATTGTTTTGGTGTGATAATGGATGACTGCCAGGTTATTTTGGTCATCTAGATGACTAAGTCATTTTCAGTGCTTTTGACTTCAAATAGTCAATCTGGATGATTACATGTGAATTAGGCATCACAAATTTATGGACTGCTTAATAATAGACTTTCAAGTTTATAAAAAGAATATGGATGATGGTAAGCAGCTGTTCCCCTTTTCATTAATAGGGAAAAAAATGAGGAAATAGGCATAATAATTGCAACAGAAGGGATTCAAGTTAGTTAATAGTTAGGGATCATTATTTCTCAGGTCTTTTGTTAACAGAATAAATTCATGTGGAATATGTGGAATATTTATAAGAACTAAGAGAATAGTAATATTTCATAATGTTAAAAATTAGAGTACCAATAGAGAATTAATCTGGGGGATTTATCTTCTGCTCAACTACAAATATATATGTAGTTTATAGTTGAGCAAATATATATGCTATATACATATATAATATACACATTCCAAATATTTTTTCCTCTTTTTGTTCCTTGTTTCAACACTAATTTATTGCAATATACTTTTAAATGAGAGCTTACCTTCTTTCTACACTTCCTCCCCTTCCATTTGTACAACACATTATGTCAAAAAGTACTTTTTTTTTGTTCAAAGCAAATTAGTATGTCCCCCTATTGAAAATGTCCCAGTGGCTCTGTTTTATATTTAGAATAAAATTCAAACTCCTCACCAAGGCCCACAAGGTGCTATGTCATCTGCCCTACTCCTATGTGACCACTTCATCTTCTGCCTCACTCAGTGTATTTACTGTTTTGAACTCTATTCGGTTCCTGGAATTTATCAAACTTGTTCATACCTGACAGCCTTTATAATTGATGTTTATTCTGCCTGAATGTGCACCCCCAGATCTTAACATGCCTACTTCTTTCTCATCTGTCTGAGCTTAGCCAAAATTTCACCTTTTCAAAGAGTTATTTCATAGACATTCTAGGTAAAGCTGCCTGCTCTATATTTCTATTACCTTCTTTGTTTATTTTCTTTATGATATTTAACACTGTTCAACATCCTCATGCATTTAGGTGGTTGTGTGTTTATTATTTTTCTTGTCTGTCGTCTTCAGAGGAATGTGAGCTCCAGGAAAGAAAGAAAGCATCTTATCTGGGCTTTTTTAAATAAGAGCACAAGGAAAAGGCATAAATGCTTCATGAAACTCATTCTTAATATAGCTTTCATGCTTTCTGGATTCTTTGAAAGGCTAATTATTAAAGTCATTCTACTGCTAATTAATATAGTACATGGTATATTGAGGTTTTTCTTTTCTTGTGATGTTCTATATTAACAAATATTAAAAGAATCTCTGTGGATATTTAAGTGCAAACATTTTCTCTAATGGGACTACACATGGAGAAAATTTTATAAATCTATGCCTAAAATATAATAATATTAATTGTACTTGATGTGCAGCAAAAACAAAATAAATAGCAGCTGTTGCTGTAATACAATGCATTCAGTTTTTAATAGCTAGTACTGGATTTGCTACCTCTTTTCCCCCTGAATATCTATACATTGAAATGAGAGCAATTAAACTATTCAGCATCTGTGAACTCACTTTGTTGAGTCTTGCAGCCAATCACTCTTTCAAAAAAATAGATTATAGCATCTGCTGGCTAACTGTATATAGAATACCACCCAAATAGATGTTCATACATCACTAGTCATCAAACAGTGGTTACATAATGTTTCTATACATATAATGATACTTTATTGTCCCACAAATAATAAATGTGTATGCTAGCATCTTATAAGTGTTTAGAATAAAATGGGATTTAAAAAAATTCCTGGCAAGTCATAAGATTATTAGGTGTGTTTTCTTAGCTGGCAATATACACAAATCAAACAACTTCAGAAATATCAGTGAACATATGACATTGGTTTGGCAGCAGCCGTATTTGAATGATCAACTAAAACTTTTTGCAAACACCTTCCAAATGGGTATAGGAAACATTAATGTTCTATATTACTGTTGTTTTCTATTTTAAAAATGAAGATAAATTCTTCCAGAAGTTAATAGCTAATTTTAAGTATGACAATGTTTATGTGACCTCTAGAGAAAGAATGTTAATTAATTTAATATAAGAAAATAATCATGGATATAGGAGACTCTTAGAAGTATGTTGGCATGATAGAAAGATTTTAAGTGAGACTTGCATTCAAGGGAAGACAAGATCACATATTTTGAAGACATTACATATCTTATTCGTGATGTAATAATTTTATCTTTGTGAATTGCTGTTACTCCAATATTCTTTAAAAGGGACCACTTCCCATCTTAAAGAAATTACATTTCCTCCTATCTTGCCTCTTCTTTAAGCTATGACCCAAATCTTACCTTTCCTGTAAATGAAGCCATTTATTTTTATCTCCTTCCTTTGCTCTTTTTCCTTTTTCAATACAGTTTTGTCAGTTGCCTTCAAATCTATTTAATAACTTCTCAGCACCTCAATAAGTCATTTATTTTCCCAACATTCTGATATTTGAAGATTTATTTTAAATTCTTAGTTCTTATGCCAGAGTTGTAAACCTGCTCTTCACTTTTTCTCTCCTTACCTTTTTGTCAGTATATTTCTCTTACATTAAATACCAACTTAATATCAACTGCCTCAAATACATATGGGTTGGGATCCTTCCTTCTGAGCTGCAGAGCCACCTATCCAGGTGTCAAATGGCTTTACCTTGATATTTTGCAGTTACTTCACTATTATTTGTTGAAAACATAACTCATTTTCTTTCCTTTACTTCCCCGATCTACTTCTAAACCTTAATTCTCAATTTAACTGCATCAGCAGTATCCCAGAACTAGGTATTCTAGTACACTTTACATTAATTATTCCATCTCTCAAATTCCCCTGCATTAGATTGGTCATTAATTCCTTCTCACTCGGACTCAGAATATCTCTTTGTATTTGGGCCCTTCTCTGTGTCCCCAATACCATATCTCATAGCTTATAAATTTTGATACTCTGGTTTTATTTCCACTGCTTTTACTTACGTTGCTGTATCATTTCCTTTTACCTGGACTACTGCCATGGATTTCTAATTGGATTCTCTGTCCATTGTTCTTACCTATCCAATCCAGTTACTTTTGTGATACAGAAAAAATGTCAAGTTCCATAGTGTAAGGACTGCAAATGGCTTGGCATCACCTGTAGTACAAATTCCAATTTTCTCAACATGGTATTCAGGGCCTTCCATTATTTAAACCCAGTTTTCCTTCGCAGTGCCATCTCCTGTGGCTCTCCTTGTTCCAGTTTCAGATTCAACAGCCTCCCTCTACAGTTTCTTTTCTAATATCTCCAGAAAAAAAAAAAAATCCATGTTTCTTATGTGTTTTTTACAACATAAATTAAATAAATCTACTGAAACATTTACATATAGAATTATAATACAACATGCATTTTTCTCCACAGGAACAATTTGTGCACTGGGTTAGGAATGATGTCTTACCAGAGCCACATGTACAAGACTAAACAGTTAAGAAATATGTGGTAAATGAAGGAGCAAAAAGTTGATAACTATTATGAATTGGAAAATTGTACATATGTATAAGTGACTGTGTGTTTATGCAACTAAAAAACAATAGTACCAAAACATGAGAAAGTACTACTTATTTACAGTAGGATGCATGCTTGCAGTAGGAGGGGAGTGTGCATTTCTAAACACCTAAAGGTAAGGAGGGCTACTTCTCAGGGCCATTTTCATATTCTAGCAGAAATCAATTTTATCTTTTGTTACATGAAACAATCACCCTAAGAGGAGAAAAATAGATAGTGTCATAATATTAGATTTCTAAAAACCTTTGCCTTTCCCAGATGAATTTACTGGGGTACTGTGTATTCTACTCTACTAGTAATACAAATTTTGTTTTACTTTAAAAATATATTTATAAATTATTCTTCTGCGTGTAGTAAACCTATAACAATTCCTCATTAGTGTTAAAATCCAGTCCCTCTTTTAGCATTCAGATCTGCAAGTCTATGAAAAACATTTACTCTAAACTGGAAAATATGCATTTTGATTACATTATTTTATACTTCATCAAAATATGATAAGCTGTTCCACCTTGGTAAAACATTCAGTAGGCATTCTGTGAATCACTGAAGTTCAAGACAATAGGAAAATTTCCTATGACTGGACCATATGTCTCATTCCAGATTCATTTCTCATCTGATCTTCAAACATGTCTCCCTTTGAACCCCATTCCCTAGAAGTGCCAGTTTCTCATGCCTTTGTGCTATGTTCACACTATTGCTTCTGCTCATACTTCCAACTTCAGTTGGCAAATTACAACTCAAATGCCAGTGTATAACTGTCTGCTCTATTACACCCACCAGAGCCAAATGCTGCACAATTAACCACTCCTTAAAGTTTTCTGAAAAGCATTGGGAGCATTATGTTTAAAACCTAAGTCAGTACCTCACCTCACCTTCCCAGATCAAGTATGCCTCTGTCATTGTCCTTTTCTACTATACCTTCTTTGTTTCCCTAACCAGTCAATTTCAAGGACAGGTATTCCTTCATACTAGCACAAAGAGCCTGCTATGAAGGCAGTCAAAAGCTGATAAACTGAAGTCAAAGAGTCCCTACTAACTAAAATTTTGATAGTGTTTTTGTTTTTGTTTAGTTTCTATTACAATGTAAACAAACAGCATTTCTAAAGAAGAGATTTGATGAGAGGCATTTACAGCAATGAACTTAATGTTGAAATTTCATTACATCATTACAATTTTGACAGTCTCTGCTAATATTTCTCTACAATTTCCTTTCTGTGCATGTAATATTTGAAATGGAGTCTTTGGTGTACTCCATACACAAAAGTTGCTTTAGATCTTAAAAGTGTGCTTTTTCTCCCTTTGAATTATAAAAAAGCCTTAGTCTTTCATTAAGCTTTTGGAAGCAGTGTCCAAAAGAAAACAAAATACACCTTTATTCTCAGTATTCACACAATATTCTATACTGAGCAGGTCAAGGATTTGAGACCCTGATTTTTTCTCTCTCTCAATATATATATACATATATTTGCTTTTTTTTTTTTAACATCTACTCGTTTCACAAATATTTTTCTTATGTCCTGATTTCCTGTGATCTCAGTGTTATCTGTATTTCAGGAGCATTTCTCTACATCCAATTTACCCATTTATGTCTTTTGCATTCTGCCATCATCTTTTATACAGAGCCACTTCTAATATTAAAGAGTTTGAGCACTAACTTCTATATGTCACTTATATCATGTGATACTAGAAATCAATTTATTCAGTTATATACAGAAAATAGAATTTATACTAATCAGAAAATTTGTTCAATCTTTAGAAAATCCTTATTTGTGTCTTGTTTGGATTTATACACATTTAAAGACAATTTTCAAATATTTTTTGAAACAGTTTTAAATATTTTATTTCTCCCAAACCATCACAATGGCAAGAATCTTTACTTTGATATTTTATCAGTTTTGCTCTCTGTGATTACAGCATATGTGTGCTCTTTATGTGAAACAATTCCTCTCTGCTCTAACCTGTTTAGATACAAATAGTGTTTCTTGAATTACCGGAATAGAAGAATTTGGAAAGTATAAACATACCCTATCCTCACAGCTATATACTCATTTATTACTAAATAAATTTTTAAAAGACTCTAATTGATAAGAAATTATTGATTCTATTTTACTGTAAGGCAAATTTGAGAATTAAGAATTATAAATCATTATTTAAGAGTCACATATTTTTAATGCTTTTATTGAAGAAATTTTGAGATGCAAGATCTCAGTGTGCAAATTCAGTTATAATTGCACTGCTTATAAATGGGGAAAAATGCCCAGTTGAGTACAATATGAATTTGAACATTTTCTTTGATTGTTTGAATATCAACATAATTCTAAAAATCACAAGTTAATGATTATGGCTAAAGTCTATACAATAAGCATTTCATTATTTTTCTTATGTACTGATTTACGTGGCCTGGTATTTTGAGTTTAGCTAATTTTTTCCCATATTTAATTTGTTAAAGTACATATTGTTTTCAAGATTTGGAAACATTGAGGGGAAGCAGTAGGACATCAGAATAGAAATAGATATTTATAGATATTTAGAAATAGAGGTTAAATTTGAGTTGCCTAATACCTCACCATACTTATGCTGTTCTTAGTTTTTAAAGATTCTTTGATTTTGTTTCTAACAATGACTCTGTGTACAGCTGCATAGAGGAAGCTACTACAATCTGCATCTGTAATTAACATATGCTTTTATCTTTCTTCATTCCTAGTTTGAGATGTAAAAATTCTGATGTAAACATCTGAAGCTAAATTTTCTTCTTTAAGCTTACTGTAGAATTTTACAAACATATTTTTCATAGAACCAGAGAGTATACTCATTTAATATTATGATACTGGCTTTACAGATGTACAATAAGTAACAACTTAATACATTGCAGTGACATGTAAATGAAGAGTTGCCAAACAGAATACTCACACTTATTAAATTTCAAAATAATTTACATATGGTTTTAAATATATTGCATTTCTCCAAAACAAGTTGTCAGAAATAAATAAATAAATGCACACATGTGTTTAGCTTTTTTGTTGGTATTGTTACTAGTTTTCCACATGTAAACAATTATAATAAAATCCCTACTCTGGCAAAATTTACACCTGGTCCATATTTAAAGTTTTTTGATGGATCTCCATTAAACCACATATGAACATAATAAAACAGAGATATTTGCTCTTCTTTCTGTCACTTCTTAGCACTACTCATTAGTAGAAAAGGAAGATGACCTTATTTTTTTTTAATTGTTGTCATTGTGGGGTTTAGGGGATTGATAATTGGAAACTTCCAAATAGCCTCCACAGACCAATTAATGGAAGGAAGCTGTAGAGAGTGCCTGTCTGTGTTTCAATTAAATGCCTACTGTAGGTGGTACTCAGCAGACATAAAACTTCCATAAAGACAAACTATGTTCATGCTATACTCATACTAATTATACTTTGGAGAAATTAATTGCTAAATACTAAAATATTTTCTTTCAATTGACAGATGAACAAATTATACTATTTCACATATGGACCAATTACTATTTTTCACACAGCATAAATATTTTTTGACCATTTAAATTGCTCTGTCATTATAAGAATATAGCTTTGTTGCTAGAATGACAAATTAAATACTATATTTTAAATTACATAACTCTGATGTTCCTAGATGGAAGATCTAAATTAAAAAACATGGCAAATCTTCCCAAATTGATCTTTAACTTTAAAATAATTGCAATTGAAAAAATCTCAATGGTACGCTTATTTGTTAGTTTATTTGCCTAATTCTTCATTTAAGAACTTGGTACAATGGTGCTAATATTTATTTATGGAAGAAAAATGGATAGATATTTGAAGAAGAATGTCATGACTTTCCTCGCCTTATGATTTAGGGAACATATCATAAAGCAAAAGTAATGTTTTGGTGTAAAAATAGGTCAATGAAATGTCCTATAATTCCAGTAGAAGACCTAATATTTAGAAATATTTAATATTTATAATATATAGATATATTTAGCTAGCCAATAGTTATTTGAGTTAACTATGAATATATATCAGTTTTTTTCAAAATTTCTACATATACATTCATTTTCATACCGACCATATCAGTTATGTACTATTTTTAGCCCCATTTATACATGAGGGTGCAGTGACCTAATGTCTTTGACTTTTTCCAGAGTCATATAGTTGGTAAGGGTCAGAGCACAGTATCATGATGAAGGTGACACTTCAATTCCATGGTAAAAAATGACCCCATTAACAAGTATTAATAATTGATGGCTAGACTATTTGGAAAAATGAAAGTTAAATGCTTACCTGGTGGCATATACAGAGAAAGATGATTAAGATTTAAATACCAACAAAACATATAGTTGGCTATCTAAAAGTTTCTGGGAGATACATGCCTTTTAAGGTGACACAATACTGTTATAGCAACAGTCTCCAACCATATATTTTTGGCACCAGGGGCCAGTTTCATGGAAGACAATGTATCCCCAAACCTGGAGAGGCGAAGGGGAGGCGGAGCCTGTGTGGCCAGTCCCTAACAGGCCTCCCACCACTGTCGGTTCCCTCCCGGAGGTGGGGAACTCAAGGTGTTATGGTTTAAAAAGCTCTCACATGTAAATAAGGAAAAAAATAATTTCTCAATGCATTAGTTAGCCAAATAGTATAAAGAGAATGCAATTTTTATTACAAATGAGAGCTAATGATTAATCAAATTTATAAATATTTTTGTGATAAAAATGGATATTTAAAATGTTAATAAAGAACATTGTCCCTGGTGTAATGATAGAGAGCCTGTTAAATATAACACCAGTTGTGATAGGAGGTGTTACATATTCTGGTAAGTCAATTTGTCATTTTATGTTAAAAATATTAAAAAAATATGCATACTCTTTCAACTATAAATTCTTCTAAGGCAGTATTACAGGCATATTTCAAATAACAAAATGTCCAACAGTAGAAACCTGACTTAACTACTGAATGTGACATACTATATAAAAAAATATTTCAGGCAGTTTGAGACTGATAAATAAGAACTTAGCTATGGCTGGTGTTAAATAATGTCAGCCTGGTTTAGACTTGTTTAACACAGATTTTATTTATTTTTTCCATGAGGTAAAGATAAAAATTGCCATGCCAGTGACAGATTTTTTTAATTGTTTTTCTGTCTTTAATGTATATAATTTAATATATAAAATATGAGTTAATATTTTAAAATATGTAACTACTGTGACTATAAGTAAAATGACCAGTGTAACATTTCATGTATAATAAACTGAAGGGGGAATAGCTTTTTATCTTAGCACTCACAGAACACAAACTCATCTGATTATTTCTGTGTCATCATTTCTGTTTCAGTTTATTATGTCACTACTGCTTCTCCCACTGAAGAGTATTCTCTCATAAGATTTTGTGCTTATTTGCATGCATTATGAGTTTCTAGACAAATAAATAATATACACATATATTAATATATATGTATGTATATATCAAGAGAGAGATTTATTGTAAGACATTGGCTCAAATGATTATGAAGGCTGAGAAGTCTCAAGATCTGCAATGAAGTCAGCACGCTGGAGACCAGGAAAGTTAATGGTACAGTTCCAGTCCGAGTCTGAAGGTCTCAGAACCATAACTGATAGTATAAGTTCCAGTTTGAAGACTGACAGGCCCAAGACCCTAGAAGAGCTGATGTTTCAGATTGGATGTGGTCAGGCAGGAGGAAATATCTTTTGCTTGAAGGGAGGGTCAGCATTTTTGTTCTATTCATGTCTGTATCTCACCCAAAGTTTCAAGATAGATTAGTTTTCTAAACAGTTTAGTATCATATTTTTAAAATGCCTAGGCTTAAGATATCTTGTAAGTTTGTTGAGTTTTTCTTAGGTTTTTTTCTTTTTTAGGTAGAAATGCAGCTCTTTTTAAATCACGCAAGCTCGCTCTTGCTTATATTAAATTTTCTGTTAATAATTTTTCTATTTTTCAGCTATATCTTATATTTTTACACTATAATTGCTTATTACACAAATATGTGCTGGTTTGGTGATTAATTATACTAATAATTTTGATCAGTTAAATCAATAAGTAAGAAAGCTAAAGAACAAGTATTTCTGAAATAAAACTAAACATGTTATTTTGAGTTCATAATTATTTATGTTCTATAATGTAAAGGTTTTTATTATTGTTTTATTTATTTTCTAGCAAAAGGTCAGATTGGGATCAGATTATGGAATTGGTTTGTACATGACATTATTAAATTCCTGATATAATTTGAAGTGAAAATAGGGGCATCACAAGATAGAAGAATCATGCCTGTATTTAAAATTAAAGATGTAGGATAAAATATATAATATTTCTTGGTAAAAAAAAGTTACATAATACCTGATGCTTTATTATAAAATCAGTGAAAAGCTACTGGGAAATAAAGAAAACACATTTGGTAAAACCTTGGGAGGATTTTAAAATATTACTATGGGATAGTTATGTCTTTATATCTCCTGGCAAGAAGCAAAAGCTTGGGCTTACCTATACATTATTCCATAAATATTATATTATTAGGAATCCTCCTAAATGATTATCGTTTCTGAATTAAATTTCAGATAAAATGTTGCTTCTGGTGACTATGGCCTGTACTAACAGTACCTTAAGGTTCTTTGTTAAATGCACACAGACTGTATTCCCTTATTAGTTGAAACAACTCTATGGGGCTTTGAAAATATGTCTAGTAAGGAAAAGGTAACATGAATATAGCCAGATTATGTTCCTATGACAACTATGACCTATTTCTACGTTTTCTTGCATTTAAACTTTCAGGCTCCAGGTTGTATTGCCATTTTTTTCTTCATCTATCTGATACATATGTGAAAATGCTGACTAAAATATAGGAAGGAAAAAATATTCATAGCATTTTTTTTGAAATATTAGCCTCAATAAAAAGAAACTTTAAAGTAAAAGAAAATGCTGACTCCAACAGACCAAGTATATTATTTCTAAAATTATCACAGATGTATGTGCATATAAGGAATGTTATTAAGTGTTTCTTTTATTAAAAATTTTAATCTTAGAGGCAACAGAAAAATAAAATACAATAATTGCTCTGGCAAATGTATTTTGCAAAATAATACAAGAATGATTTGGCTGGTTTCAATCAATAGCTTATCCCATATCACATTAAAATAATATAAATATATATGTATATTCATCTGTATTTACAAAATATATTATACTAAAATATCTGATGAAGTTATGTATATCTCAATTTTAAAGTATAAAGTATTTACTTAATAGCTGAAAATTTTTTAATGTGGGTTAAGATGGGGGAAAGTACAAAATGTTTTTATTCTTTTATATGAAGCGTCATGTTTAATTTCTATAACCATGCTTTAAACTATTTATTTTAAGATTTTGGAAAGGAATTCCAGGCTCAAAAATTTTTAATAATTTGGATAATTTAAGTGACATGGTTAAAAAATTGTTAGCTAATAGGAAATCAGAATATGAATTCCTATTTATTTTGTAATTATTTCAAAATAGTATTTGAGTCAGAGCCTTAGTCATTGATCTTAGTAGTGCTTCTGTTATTAATCTTTTGAAGATTATCTTATAATTTTTGGCATAGATATTTCTCCAGATTTATTTACAATAACTTCAAGAATAAAATGTTTATACATCGGAGCCCCAGCTCACATGAGTAAATATTAATTATTTAAGTAAAGTAAAATAATATTTTCAATTATCAATGCTTTAAATTCACTGATATTTAGTCCATCTTTTCCCAGGAATATGTGAGTCAATTCCAATTTCTTTAGCAGTTCTAAGGAAATTAGTTTTCTGATATGATCTGTAAAAGAAAATTTGCTCTTTCTCCTAAAGTATATGTGTGTGCACATACATCTGTATAGAAGACTACTCTAGAAACTAAAATTTTAATTCAAAGATTGCATTCAGGTGTGGATTAACAATCTATATTTCAGTTTATTTATTTATTTTTTTGATACAGAGTTTCAATCTGTCATCCCAGCTAGAGTGCAGTGGCATCATCATAGCTCACTGCAACCTCAAACTCCTGGGCTCAAGCGATCCTCCTGCCTCAGCCTCCCTAGTAGCTGAGACTACAGTCATGCAGCACCATGCCTGGCTAATGTTTCTAGTTTTTGTAGAGATGGGGTCTTGCTCTTGCTCAGGCTGGTCTTGATTCCTGACCTCAAGTGAGCCTCCCACCTCAGCCTACCAAAGTGCTAGGATTACAGACATGAGCCACCATTTCTGGCCTAGCAATCTATACTTTAATCAACAAAAATTTTCTATATAAATTTATATTTTACATGTAAATATAAATTTTCTCCCCAGGCTTCTTAAACATCTTTCTTTACATGTGTGCATGCATATGTATTTTTGAAAGGCAACCCTGTATCATTAAATGGTTGGTTTCTCATGAAATCTCACATCATTGCTCATGTTTAATCAGGAAGGATGGATAAGGCAATGAAGTAAAAATACTGTCAGTATTACAGCTACACATTTAGTACATGGCTACTACATATCACATAGGATTGTACTACGTTGAGTTAGTTGTGATAGGTGATAATATCATCTTTGATGGTTGAAGATACTGGAATTCAGAAGAGATAATGGATTTCCCCAAGGTCACACAGTTTGTAAATTGCAGACCCAGTCATCCAGACACTTACCTGACTGACCCACATTCCATCTTTCCCAATAAGTTGAATTGAATCCTTTAACTGAGACAAGATAGTCAACAAGCAATAAGCTTTCATAATTATAAATGAGATTACTTTTGAATTAATAACAATTCTAATCCTTACAAAACCTGCACTCATTGCTCTATTGATAAGTTTACATAATTTTCTCACTAAAGGGTCATAACAGTGCTAGGTAATAGCTGTCCTACTCTTCCTCATTTTATGTTTTAGGAAACTGTGGCTTATGGTTGTTATTGTGAATAGTACCACTATGAACATCTATGTACACCCCACCTCAAGACCAGTACATGGGTGCTATAGGGGTGTAAAATTTGATTCATTACTGGGAGAAACAATCTTTTTCATGGTGGTGGCAGAGAGTGATTCCTTATTGTAATGCAATGAGTTAGCAGTGTTTGGAGCAGAGCTGGATATAAAGTATGCTGTAGAGTTTGAAAAAAAAAATCTTCAAACCAGCCAACTCTTAAATAGAACTACCACACTCTCTAATTAAAGCCAGTGTTTTGTTCCATTTAATTAGATAATGTAAATAAAACCTGTAAGCACAGGAATTGTTTTATATTTAGTTTCCTTTTCTTTCTCTAGATTAGGATTTCCCAACCGTTTCTGCAAATATATCCTTTGGGGATAGGCACAATTTCTTTGACTTTTCTTTTTTTTTCATTTTTTTATTGTGATATTGCTCTAAAAAAAATGTCGGGAATCAGAAATCAACACATGACACCACTTTCTACTATGCTCAAACTCTGAACAATTACGAAAAGAACACAGGAGGCAATCAGGTGGCAGTCAATAATAGTGAATACAGTACTCATTGGATACCAGGCAGTTTCTAAGCTTTTAATATGTATTAGCTCAATTACATTGTACAAAATCTAGAAGAAGGAGATCATAGACTCATTTTCATTTTACATTTGAGGAAAGTGATCCACAATGTGGTTAAAAAGATTGCCTAAAATCACACAGCTAGTCAATTTAGGAGCTAGGAATCACCCCTAATTAAAGCATTTCCAGAGATTCAACTCTGAATCTTTGGCTGGAGAATGGGGAGCCCATGCAGATGTGGTTTAATGGCTGTCCCAACACTGCCTCAATCTTCGCAATAGCAAGAACTGGGTAGGCCTCTGTGGGATGGTCAATGTGGAAACAAACAAAGAACAGGCTGAAATAAGTGTTCCTCAGTTGCTTCCACTAATCTCATTGATAAAATAAATTCATCCCTGTCCAGGAAAGAACCAGTGAGGCTGGGAAGACAATTTTCTCTGCATACAAAAAATAAGAAGTTTGGATAATTATCTCCCGTTAATAAATAACAAGAAAACCTTATAACTTAATATTTGTATTTCATTTGTGGCTTTGCCCATACTATAACATGTGTGATTCATTTTTAAGACTTGGGCTTGTCAGGGAAGAATAGAGGCTGACTTTTTACGTGGACATAATATGTTGTTCATTAGTTTAAAGTTTTATATTGGCAAAAATATGACAGCATGGGTACATATAAAAGAACCAACACGGTGTTCATGGAAGTTAAAAGAGGAAAAACTGGTGGGAGAAATGAATCACAGCATGACACATAGGATGAATATGCTGCACTAAAAAAAATAATGATTCACAAAGAAAAATAGTAATTTAATTTCAATAAAAGATCACAGTTCATATAAAAGTATATTTTTGAATTTTACTGCTTTTTTATTTGAAAATGTGCTTAGGATTATAAAGCTAGAAAAGCTAAATATTAAGAAATTCATGACATTTTATTTTTAAAGCTATTTAATTAACATTATTATAAAACTAATTAAGTAAATCCTGATGACAAACGATTTTTTTTACCCATTCAGGAGTGCTCTGTGAATAACTCAAAGAGGAATAAAGTAATTTTAACCTTAATTTAGAAGTTCATTTAAGGCCAACTGGTATTTAAAATTGTGGTAATTATCTATGATGGGTTCTTAATAGAGATAACTTCAGTTATTTCTCAATGATTCTTGTTTTGCTATGATGAACCTAATGACACAAATTATTTCAGATGATTTGTTCACCATATGCTCAAGTATTCATTTCGTAAAAGTAAAACAAGTTTTGTTTTATTTTTGTCAGTGTGGAAGGGCTGTTTCAAAAGGGTGTGTATTGGTTTCCTGGGGCTGCTATAGCAAAGTACCACAAACCGTGGGGCTTAGAACAACAGAGATTTATTGAATCACAATTCTGGGGGCTGGAAGTCTATGATCAAGGTGTCAGCAGGGTTGATTTCTTTTCAGGGCTGTGAGGGAGAATCTGTCCCTCTACCCGGTTCTGGTGGTTTGCTGACAAACTTTGGCATTCCTTGGCTTGTAGATGACATATCATCTACGTTTATCTCCACTTAGCATTCTCCTAATGTGTGCCTATATTCAAATTTGCCTGTTTTATGAGGACACTGTTCATATTGGAGTAGAGTGACATACTCTACTCCAGTATTTCCTTAATCTTTATATCTGCAGAAACTCACTCTATTTTCAAATAAGGTCATATTCTGGGGTGCTAGGGGTTTGGATTTTGTGATGGGCTGAATTGTGTCCCCCTCCCCCAAATTCATATGTTAGAAAGTTGAAATACCCAGTACCTCACAATGTGACTATATTTGGACACAGGGTACTTAAGATGGTAATTCAGGTAAAATGATATCATTAGAGTGGGCCCTAAGCCAATGTGATTGGTACCTTTATAAGAAGAGGAGATTAGGGCATAGACTTGTACAGAGGGAAGACCTTGTAAAGATGCAGGGAAAAAACAGACATGTATGAGCCTAGGAGAGAGGCCTCAAAAGAACTCTGCTAACCCTGCCAAATAACTTAATCTCAGACTTCTAGTCTCCAGAATTGTGGAAAAATACATTTTGTCGCCTAAGCCACTGAGTCTGTGGTACTTTGTTATTGCAGCCCTAGGAAACCAATAAAGACTGCAACATACGAACTTTTGGAATATACAGTTCAACCCCTAAGAGGGGGTTAGGTTTGCCCACGTTTTCTTTTTGTTTTCCTTCGATATTGTTACATATTTGGGCAATTGTTTTGGCTTCCTTTTAGTTATGGTTAGTAATAATTTCATGTTTAAAGCAATTCACCTATGACATTTAAATTGTTTAAAAGAAATTTATATTTTAGCTGGGCCATGTCATAGTTGTGTATAAAAAACTGAAATATGTTTAAATTAGAGAAAAATTCTCTTGTTACAATTTGATACAGGAGGTAAAAATAGAATAAATATAACAATTTAGAAAAAAGATGTGTAAATTTCCACATTTCATTTTTTCATTAAGTGATTGAATTCTATATTCGACTTCAACTTTTATAAAAATCCTGATATATTAATGGCAATAGTACATATTCTAATTTCACAATCCATAACATCCATAGATTTTTTTTTCTTGTTTATATCCTTATTTTAAATAAACTTATCTTTTACATGCCACCTAAAGCTAGTCTATAATAGCGCCTAAGGCACTGGTTCTCAAACTTGATTGTACATGAGAATCACTTGGTCAGTTAATAAAATAATGGATGATTGGGTTTATCTGTAGGGATTCTGATTAATTAATCTGTGGTAAAGCCAGGCAGAGGATTTTTAAAAAAATATATCCCAAGGATTTGAAGTGTGGCAAAGCTTAAGAACCACAGTATTAAAGGATGCTTTTGATGAAAATAAAGAAGACTAAACATATGTAGGGAAAGAAGATAATTAACTATACTTGATTTAGGAGACAACCACTTCCTAATTCTTAACAACAAACTCTTTGTTAGGGCTAACAAAAATTGCTAAATTTGATTACAGACATAAGAAAAATGAATTTTAATGGTTGCACTTTCTTCTCTGTGTTAATAGTTTTCTTCTGTGTCTATATAATTTTGTTTTTTCTATAGGGAATCATTTTTATGTATAAAAGGAAGAAGAACTTTTAAATGACCAAAATTGTACAAATCATCATTCCTATATTTGATTTTTTTCATTGTTGGTATCCACACATCTAAACACCAGTTGCTTAAACTTTGGAATTTCCAGCTTTAATATGAACAAAGTATTTTGGATAGCTACATCTGTTCAACTCTCGCAGATGACCTTTTGTGCTTTTCTCTGAGTTCTTTATAATTACGTGTGACATTGTTCTTCTTTGAGAGTTGTGAATATACTGAAACATTACATTTCAACTTGAATTCAAACATGTTCAACACGGTCAGAGATAAAAGGTCTAATCATAACCTCTGTATATGTAGCTCTAGGACTCAGATTATTTTTTCTGACATTGTCTACTCTCTGCTGCCAAAAGGTGTTTATGATAGTATTGTTATAGACTGGCAAAACCAAGTTTAGCTCATTAAAGACTGATCTCAGGGCAAAACAACTTGTCATGTTCATAATTGGGTCTTATCCCCATAAATAATGTTCTAAATATCTACTCTAGCATTTGCAGAATAATCAAGGCTAAGGAAGGATAGAAAGATTTAATTCTGTTTTTGTTTTTGCTGTTTCTTTTTTGGTTATTTATGTTTTACTTAAATATATATTTGTAGTTTATTTGCAGGATTTACATAGGTAATATTCAAGGAGGTCCACTATTTTAAAAGATATATTTTCCTTAGGGATTGAAATATATTATAATAGTTGATTAGGCTGCTTTACAATTTAATTGGGTTTTTTAAAAATATGAACACATTCCTCTAAAGTTTGATTAATAAAAAAACTAACATTCTGAAAGCTAACATTTACTATGCAAGTTTTAGTGTTCTAAGTGATTTTATGTGTTTATTTAATCCTCACAATAATTCAGCATGATAGGTAATATGATTGCAAATTAATAGATAAGGACAGGAATTACAGCAATATGAAGAATGTTGCAGAGAAACATATAGAAGTAAGTTAAAATCTGGTATTTGAACCTTATTAGCCAATCACACAAGTTGGCATTTGCATCTGCTATGCTGGGCAAATGGAGAGAGGCAGAAGACAAACTTTTAAAGCACTAAACTAAAAATTTGACTAAGAGGATTTCTGCTTCCAGTAATGATGGAATAAGCACCCATTCAGTCTAATGCTTCAGCTGTGGACAACCAAAAAAACTGGAAAAATATTAAAAAGAAAAAAATCCTTCCTAAAGCCACTGGTGAATGTGGTAGAATGCAGCCCCCAAAATGATTCCATGCCCTTATCAAGGCTGGCACTATGATGAGCTATCACACCCATGCACTCATTACAGTCACAGGGACTTTCCAGATGTAATTACGATTAGGAAACAGTTAATCTTCAAAATAGGGAGATTATCCTGGATTATCCAGGTGGTACAATGTAAAAATAAGATGAGCCCTTAAAAGCAGAAGTTGAAGAGGAAGTAAGAGATTTGATGCATGAAGCGGATTCATCATGCCTTTGATGGCTTGAAGTTACAGGGGGCCGTTGAAATGGGTGAGAAGGAACCAACTTCTGTCAACAAACAGGTTTCCCAACAGGGAGTTTAGAAAAGATCCTGAAACTGAGATGAGAACAATGAGAAGCACATCTCTGTCATCACATTAATTTTGTCCTTGTGAGACCCTGAGAAAAACATCCTGCCATTGTGTGCCTGGACTTCTGACTCACAGAGACTGTGAGAAAATAAATTAGTATTTTGAGCTGCTAAGTTTGTGATAAATTGTTGCAAAAGCAATATAATATTAATTAATACAGAGTGCTAAATGGTAATAAGGAACCACTGTTCTAAAATTTTGAGAAGTAATCCAGCTTTGGGAATGCTTTTACCTTTAAGAAGAGCATGGGAGGCTGCTATCAACTTCATGGTTTTGTCTTTCTGCCCCCAAATTGATATGTTCAAACTCTGAACCTCAGTGGGATAATATTAAGAGGTGGAGCTTGTGGAAGGTTATTAGATCATGAGGGTGAAACCCTCATATTAGCATATGTATCCTTATGAGATATGAGACAGCTTGTTGTTTCTCTCTCTGCTCTCTGCCATATGAGGACACAGAAGATAGCCAGCCATATGCACATCAGAAAGCATGCTCTTACCAGACATCGGATTTGCCAGTACATTGGTCTTGGGCTGCCCAAATTATTTATCTTTCCCAAAATGGCAATAATTCTGTAGTTTATCAACCATGTATAAGGAGATCCCAGATAGCTGCTACTGTAGATGCCAAGGAGAAACAAACATCTTTTCAGGAATAATCTAGTATTATTCTAGTCTTCAAGGTATTACTATAAAAAGTTTTGTGAATAAAATATCCAGCATGAAATAGAAATTAATAAAGTAGATGAGGAGATAAAAAGAAAAAACAGGAAAGACAATCAAATGAAATAAGATGATAGAAACAATGCCAGAGAATACCCTGATAAATAGAATCATCGTAGACTTAAGAAAACTACTTTATCTATTCAAGAGAAGATAAATGACAAGATTAAAAATTTTGGCAGAGAAGTAGAAAATATTAAAAGTTGCATAGCAGAATTTGAAAGATACTAAATAGAACGACGAGAACTGAAAGAAAAGCTATAATAATTGAAATTCAGAATGCAATCAGTAATTTTTAAATATAGACTAGAAGAGACAAAAAGAGAATGATGAGGAGAGATAAAAAGTTAAAAAATTAAAAAAGGATGAAATATACATTGAGAGCACTGTTAAAAGAACTAAAATACTTAATTGGAATCTCACAGGCAATGAGAGAACAAATAGGGCAGTAGTTACATTTGGAAAATTGTGACTGAAATTTATTAGAAAAAAGTGAAAAAGTAATTTACAGATTCAAAAAACTCAATTTTTCTGTAGAATAAATTCAAGAAATTCTTTCACAACTAAACACAGCAATGTCAGAATGCAAATAGCAGAAGTAAAAGTGAAAAAAGATCGTATAAGATTGTTCAAGAGAACAAATGGAAATTTTAAAAAGAAAAAGTAGACGCCACAAGACTGTAATATCTTCAATGTGATGAAAGACATAATAACTAAAGGTTATCCACCTGGGATTCTCTACTGAGCTAAAATATCCTCCAAAAATAAGTGAACTAAACACATTTCCATACAAAACAAAAGGAATTCATTACCAGGAGACACAAACTTAAAGAAATATTAGATTATTCTTCTAAAGGACTAGAGTATATTTCAAAGACACTAGGAGCAATGAACATGAACTGAAATGGTAAATATGTAAATCTAAATGAGTATTGACTGGATAAATGACAATCTCATATATAAATAAAATATACAAGAAAATAGCATATAAATTATGGATGTGATGAATAGGGTTACAATTTTCTTGTCTTTTCTGGCAAGATGAGTTACAGGACCAAATAAACAAAATCACGCTTTTTAAATATTAGTAGTAAAGAAGATATAAGAGGCCAAACGTTGGGTTCTCTCAGTCTTATTTTCAACATATTTCATAAAAAGTAAGAAAGCAGACTAATCAACAGTCTAATATATAAGCCATTAATATCCTACTTAATGTTTTCTTTGGTTATACTCATTACTGAATGGAAACATTTAGGATAGACCTCTTTAAGTTCTTGTCCACTGATTTTTCTGTATTGCAAGTTCCCTGTTAACTCTTAGCCACACACCCAATAAAGGTCAAAATGAAAAGTTTATGTTCATAATTCAGGTAATAAATGCTTTATACCACTATTTTCTTACATGCAGATTGGACTTAACCCATGTCATCTAACTGTAATAATTATATAATGATATCTGAAAAATGCTTTGAGGACACTAAAGGACAGATATGAATAGCATTACTGTTATGTTATATGTTTTTAAGGGAATAAGAATGCTTATAAAGCAAACGAGTAAATAAACATTCACTTTTGATTTGAATACATAATCCACTACATAATCCAATCACTACAGGTCCTATTTGTATTACTTCTATAATGAAGATCTTATATCCTTTTTTTGTCCTGGCAGAAAGTGAATCATCAATTTCTCCAAGAGTCAGTTCAATTGTATTAAAATAAACATAAAACTATTGTGAACTTCGATGTGCTCTCTGCTGTAAAAAAGTATATATATATTTATACAGATAAATATATATTTTATATATATTACATATACTTATATATTTTATATATATATATATCTTGTGACAATATCACTACACACTTATTAGAATGACCAAGATAAAAAACACTGACAACACCAAGTGCTTCCTAGAATGTGAAGCACCAGGAACTTTTATTCATTGCTGTGGGAATGCAAAATGGTATAGCCACTTTGGAAGAGTATTTAGCAGTTTCTTACAAAATGAAACATACTTTTACCGTAATATCCAACAATCTCACTCCTTAGTATTTCCCCAAATGAGTTGAAAACTTATGTCCACACAAAAAGCTGCTTGTACACGTTTATAGTAGCTTTATTCATAATTGCCAAAACTTGGAAGCAATCAAGATGACCTTCAGTAGGCGAATAGATTAAAAACACTACAATATACATCCAGGTAATGGAATAATATTTAGCACTAAAAAGAAATGAGCTACCAAGTCATGAGAAGACATGGAGGAAACTTAAATGCATATTTCTAAGTGAAAGAAGTCAATCTGAAAGGCTACATACCTTTCAGAATAATTACAACTATATGACACTCTGGAAAAGGCAAAACTATGGAGACAGTGAAATGATTAGTGGTTTCCAGGAGTTTGGGAGAGGAAGGAAAATAGGCAACGCACAGAGGATTTTTAGGGCAGTGGAAATATTGTGTATGATACCATAATGGTGATCAAGTGTCATTACACATTTGTCATGACACATAGAACATACACTAAGAGTGAGCCTTAATGTAAGCTATGGACTGATAATGATGTGTTAATGCAAGTTCATCAGTTGCAGAAAATGTACCACTCTGGTATGAAATATTAATAGTGGGAGCAGGAAACATGAGGGAACTCTCTGTAGTTTTCTCTAAATTTCACTTTGAACCTAAAACTGCTTAAAAAATGAAGTCTATTTAAAACTAAAGATTTAAAAATCATGTTTGAGTATATGTTACAAAAAGCATTTTTATGTTTTAAAAGAGGATGAAATTCTATGGATCTCAGTTTAGTTCCTGCTGTCTGTCTCATGACTTTGAAAAAATATACACCTATTAATTTCTTTCTTTGGAAACATGCTGCTATGTATGTTCTGAATAATTGTATCCCCTACAAAATTCAAATGTTGAAACCTAATACCCAATGTGGTGGTATTAGGAGGTGGGACTTTGGGATGTGGTTAGATCATGAGAACTCAGCCCTCATGACTGGAATTAGTGTCTTTATAAAATATATAGAAATATATAGAAAGAGATATGTCCTCTTATTTAGCTTGTGGTGAATACAGTAATTTGCATTGAAAAATAAAACATCTATTGCCTTTTTGGGAAAAAAAGGGGGGGGCTCTAGAGAGGTGCCTCCTCTCCTCCACGGAAATAAATTTGTTGTTTACAAGCTACTTAGTCAGTGATATTTTAGCATCTTAAACAGATTAAGACATATGTATTATAGATTTGGTTCATTATTTTCTTAAACTAATGCTGAATGAATAGTGAAAGAATAAGAGAGATTGAGCTACATACATTTCAGTGATGTATTGTAATAAATAGATAGTTATCAAGGTTTTCACAGCTTCTCATCCCATAATGAAAAAATATAACTTGTCCATTCTTTATGTTACTAATAGCCAATACCATAAATCTGAATTACACTTGACAAAGCACATTCACATGTTTTATTTCTTTTTTAACCACAAACCACTAAATTAGAGAGTGTAGATAGACCAGAAAACTGAAGCTCGGAGAAAATTTGTGTGTGATGTCATAGAGTTAAAAAATGCCAGAATTTAAACCTGGATTTTCTTTTCTGTTTTACTATTCTACTTCATGGAAATGATCATACGAATTCATATCTAGCCTATAAGAATTGCCTTAAAGATCACAAAACCTCATCATGCTAAAGTTGGTAATATTTTATTACTACAGAGAATTTGGTGATCTGAGTACTCTCACAAGCTTCTGGTAATATAATTGGTAAAATTCTTTTGGAAAACAATTTTTAAATATGTATGGAAGTTTTTTATTAAATTCAAACTCATGAATTTAGTAACAAGATACTTATTCCAGCATTATATTATTATAACTCTAATTATGAAAGTGAGAAAATGGAAACAATCTAAAAATAGAGAAATTTTTAGGTCTACCATAATGCCTCTAACAGATGAAACATTATGCAGCAATTTAAAATGATATCTTGAAGAATTTTTAGTGGCATTAAAATATAAGTTTAGGGAAAAAAATGTGATGTGTTAACAATGAATAACTCTAAACTCTGTTTTAGTGATTATGAATTCAGACCCCAATTCCAGAGTGCCTGAGTTCACTGTCTGTCCTTAGCAATTGTTAACTATGTGATGACAGGAAATTTACATAACCTTTCTGTGCCTCAGTTTGTTCAACTGTAAAATGGAGAAAATAGTATAGCACATGTTAATCAAGTTGTTGAAAGAACTGAGGAGATAATAGACATAAAGAGCTAAGAGGAGTGTCTGTTACATGGTATGTGAAATGTTTGTCTGCTATTATTATCACTCTATAAACTGAATGTTTGCTTATTATATTCATTCTATGTCAGTTTTCATTTCCAGAAATGGCATTTCCAGAAAAACCATAGGAAATTGTTCCTAAAATCACTTATTAGTGCCAAACAGTTAAAGATTAATTTACCACCTTTCTCTTCCCTGCTTATAATTTCCCCAAAAAATCTTAGAAAATAGGAGGGAAAATAAAGCAGCTTTGCTTAAAGTTATTTTCTCAAAGTTTAGAATCAACACTGAAGGTTATGAAGGTTCTGGAGTTCTAGAATAATGATGTACCAGGATGTGTTCCAAAGCTGTAGATCTGTGTCTAGTATAAGGGAGATTTTTTTTTTCTTTGTATCTGTGCATGGTGCCTTTACAACCATCATAGTTTCTAGCCCCTGACTGAAGAGTTGCTTTATATCTAATATTATTATAGGTATTCTTCTATCCACGATCAGGCTGAAATGTAATATTAACACTTTTAACTAATCCTCTGTCTTCTGTTACCTTGGGCAGGTTATGGGGATGCAAAAACGACCTGTAGTCTAAAAAAAGCTACTTTATATTTGTACTTTTAATACATAATAATATATATAATGGGCTTTATGTAAAACTGATGCTGATGTGTATTTGACTGAGGAGTACGGGAAATGGCGAGTTTTTATTTCAAACTCCTTTCTACCTTTTGTCTCTCTGTGAATTTGTAAAAATTTCTACAATGAGCAATGCCTAATGTTTGTAATAAGACAAAAAAGGCTGGAAAATGAAAGTCTTATAAGCCTCTTAGAGAAAAGAATTAGCAATTACCTTCTTTACAGTAGCGATATATTTTTTGATTTCCTATGGAGACGTTGAATTTTATTGCTCCTCAACCCCAAAGTGCTTTTCAGTGTTTACAAGTTGTATTTAAAGGGATGTCCCTAGTGAAATGCAGCTTCATTTAGGGTGATATTTTACAATAATTCTGAGCCTGAATTATGCACCAGGAATAGAAATACCAGAATTACACACTTTGCTCATATACAACTCAAGGTGCATAAACACATATGGACGGGCACAAATTTAGCATCAATTTTAGAGTTTTCCCTTAGAGAGTAGTTATTTTCATCTGTACACTCATTCTTCTCTCATACTTGATATGCAAGCACACACAATTTCCTGAGTGAATATGGATATACATCTGCTTTGAGGGGACATATGTATGAAATAGCTAAAGGCTGCAACTATGTGTACTCATATTTGGCAAGACATCTGGGTGGATTTATTTTACCTAATTTAACTTTGCAAAATTCATGTATTTCACTTGAAGTTTTGAGTATTTGAGTCAATTGTAGGTTCTTGATACTGCCCTGACAAGGGATTTATGTCATTGTGTACCGTTTATCATAGTATCTGTTTATCATAGTTATAAGTGAAAATACAGGGATGAGTCATTGTGAATTTTAACTGTATAAGTTTAAAGAAACATATTTTATTTATTATTAAAGAACCTACTCCATAGAGTGGTTTTTAAATAAAGAGTGACACAACATGGCTTCAGTATATGACTCTGCCAGGGACTGTTAACTAGCTTGAAGATGGGCAAAGCACCACCACATACTCGGATTCTCTATGTTTCAAGCTACTTAATTAGAACAGAAACATGCTGACTGCATGCCAGGCAATGTGCTTGTTGCTGGGGATACAAGGTCGTATAAGATATGCTGGTGTTTTCTAGGAGCTCACTGTATAGTAGGGCAACAGTCAGATAAGTAAATACAACCCAATCATGTGGTTTCTATAACCCATGTTACATAGTGTCAAATAGATGAAAGGAGACACCTAAGGGTGTAGCCAAAGAGCAAAGGTGACATACGTCACCAAGAACATGCTCATGGGAGAGCTACTTTAGAAGGGTCACAAAGATATTTTCCATTCTATTCTATGTGTATGTTTGTGCATATTTTATTTTGTTTTGTTTTGTTTTTGTGTATCCTAGTACTGAGGCAGCAATTTGTCGGTAGGAAAGGCACACGCATGCATATCGTGTGGCTTCCAGAGTCTTAAAGAAGAGTTGGAGAAAGCTGAGAGGCTCCTGTGCTCGTGTCTGGAAAGACAGGCCCCGAGACAGTGACATAGAGTCAGTGTCTCTAAGACAAAGCTCTAGCACTCAAGGAACCTGTTGGCTATTACAGGAAATGCGCATGTGAACAGATTACCGAGATGAAGAACAAAAATGTTGAAATCAAAAATACGCACAAAGGGCTACAAGTTATCACAGAGGATGGAGTTACTGCCCTCAAAGAGGGATTTGTCGAAGTGTAGTTTTTAAATATATGATGCTTCCTTGTTTTAGACAATTTAATGTGCAAAATCTATGTATTTTAGGTTGAAGAAATTTTGAAATTAAGAGTGGTCACAAAGAATGTCAATAATTTTCCAAGATAATTAAGAAGCAAAGGTCTTCTGTGTCAGGGTAATGGCGTAAGTAAGACTGTAAAATCAGAGAAAGAATATGAACTCTTCTTTAAAAACATAATTTTTGTGATTGTATTGGGGGTAGAAATGTATCTTCTAAGTGGTAGATGGGCATATTGGTAAATATGTTAGTTTTCTATGAGGTCAAGGATTGTTTAATAATACTAGTATATTTACCCAGAATTCATCTAATCAGGTTACTAAAAGTATCCCTGTTTAGCTTGAAACGTATCTATGACAAAATAGGAAAAAAATCTTTCAGGTATTTAATTATTTGTTGAAATGGACATGTACTATATTAGTATTATGTACAATATTAAATATTTTTTGATGGATTTTGACTTAGTATTTTAATAAGAAGATATTTACTGTATATTCTACATGTAGAAGAGTTTTTGTTAAGAAGTAGTTTTCTAGGCTTCTCTCTCCCTGTTATTCCATGATCCAAGTTACTTGAGGAAGTTTGCAATCAGAAGAAATTTATTCACATGTGAATGAGAAATGAAGAGAAGAGAAGAAAGGATAGAATTAGAGAAGATAGCTTTTAGGATCTGAATATCTGAATATTTGCCCCCTCTCCAGCATTAATATATGTTGAAAATCTAATCGCTAATAGGATGATACTAGGAGGTAGAGATTTGGGAAGGTGATTAGATCATAAGGTAAAGCCCTCATGAATGGGATGAGCGGCCTTATAAAAGAGGCCCCAGAGATCTGCCTTACCCCTTCCACCATGTGGGGAAACAAGAAGTCAGCAGTTTGTAACTCAGAAGAGGGCCCTCACCAGAACCTGACCATCATGACACCAGGATCTCAGGATTCCCAGACTTAAGAACTGTGAGAATTTAATTTCTTTTGTTTATAAGCTACTCAGTCTATAGTAATTTGTTATAGTTGCCTGAACAGACTAAGATAGTGCCTTTTCAGAATGGGAGACCGTGATTTCCTGTACTTACTAGAATTAATAAAACTAATATGTTAAGTATTACTGAGTGTTATGTCCCAGGCATGGGCTGAACGCTTGAAAAGCATTAACTGATTTAATCCCCAAAAAAGCTATTTGAAATAGATGTTAATTCTGTACCCATAAGGATATGGAAACTAAATCCAAGAGAGACTAAGTAACAAGTCCAAGGTAATATGGCCAATTATAGTGGAGGGAAGATTCTAAGATCTTTCTTTTTTTTTTTTTTTTTTTTTTTTTTTTATATATATATTTTTTTTATTTCAGCTCATCATGGGGGTACATAAGTTTAGGTTATATACATTTTCCATGTCCCACCCATCCCCCCGAGTCAGAGTCCCAAGCGCGTCCGTTCTCATTCTCCCGACAGTGCACCTGGCACTCATCATGTAGTCATACCTCCATCCCCTCCCCCCCCCACCTCCCTGGGTCTGCACCTTCAAGCATGACCATTCCCCAGAGGGTGTGCAACGCACTCATCATGTAGGCATACACCCATCCCCTCCCCCCACCCCCCATCCCAGTCTGATATCCAATTGGTATCCTTCCCTGATGTACATTTAGGTGATGATCAGGGAAACCAGTTTTCTGGTGAGTACATGTGATGCTTGTTTTTCCATTCTTTGGATACTTCACTTAGTATAATGGGTTCCAGCTCTCTCCAGGAGAACCAAAGAGATGTCGTATCATTGTTATTTCTTATAGCTGAGTAGTACTCCATGGTATACATATACCACAGTTTACTAATCCATTCGTGGATTGATGGGCACTTGGGTTGTTTCCACATCCTTGCGATTGTAAATTGTGCTGCTATAAACATTCGGGTACAGGTGTTTTTGTTAAAGAATGACTTTTGTTCTTCTGGGTATATGCCCAATAATGGGATTGCTGGATCAAATGGTAGGTCTACTTGAATCTGTTTAAGGTATCTCCATATTGCTTTCCATAGGGGTTGCACTAGTTTGCATTCCCACCAGCAGTGTATGAGTGTTCCTGTCTCTCCGCATCCACGCCAACATGTGTTGTTTTGGGATTTTTTGATAAAGGCCATTCTCACCGGAGTTAAGTGGTATCTCATTGTGGTTTTGATTTGCATTTCCCTGATGATTAGGGATGTTGAGCATTTTTTGATATGTTTTTTGGCCATCCTTATGTCTTCTTTTGAAAAATTTCTATTCATGTCCTTTGCCCATTTTTTGATAGGATTGTTTGATTTTTTCCTGCTGATTTTCCTGAGTTCTAAATAGATTCTTGTTATCAGTCTTTTATCTGATGTGTAGTATGCGAAAATTTTTTCCCATTCTGTAGGCTGTCTGTTTATTTTCATGACTATTTCTTTGGCTGTGCAGAAGCTTTTTAATTTAATCAGGTCCCAGTCGTTTATTTTTGTTGTTGCTGCGATTGCCTTAGGGGTTTTCTTCATAAATTCTTTGCCTAGACCAATGTCTGTAAGAGTCTTTCCTATCGTAAACATTTAGAGTCTAGAAAACCTTTTAAGTGGTATAATGAAGAGTATTTTAGGAACGATAAATTATGCTGCTTTCCCCTGTCCTGTATCCACCTATACCCCCAAAATGGTGTCTAATTCCTTGCCGCCTCCAGTACTTGGCAAATCATATCCAGAAAACATGGCCCCCTGGTAGGGATGTTTTATGACCCTGTGCCATCCTGTTTTTCATGTGCTTCCTCATTCACTGAACTGTAACACCTGTCTATCATCCCCTAGAAATGCCATCAGACACACTGTCACATTTCATGTTCATTCATGTCCTCATGACCACATTAGTTTTACCTCACTATCAGAACTCAAGGGATGGAGGGCTGTCTTTTGTGCATTTGCTTGTCTCTCATGAATAATGTCGCAGAGTTCTGCCATCACCCAACCCGTGTAATCCATGATTCTGATTAGATCAATTTGGCTATATTTTCATTTCTGATTGCTATTTGTTTATAATTATCAATGAAGTCTTTACATATCATTATACATTTAGCATTATACTTTGTAAAGGACAGGGGATGCCAACTCTTTAACATTAGATTGTATGTGTGATATAGGTAATAATGGTTTTCAGTGTCCACAATGACTCTAGCCAAACTGTGAAGTCTCAGGGAACAGTCTCCATACAAGACTGCCCTCACTTCAGACAACCACCATAAGTTGGGTATCCCAGGATCACTCTCCCTTCAGTCCAGTTGGCTACAAATTTGGGAATCTGTATGACCACCCACAGGTTGGATAATTCACTAGAATAACTCCTATAACTCAATAAAAGTACTCCATTAACAATAATAGTTTTACTATAGTGAAAAGACTCAAAATCAGCCAAGGGAAGAGACAAATAGGGCAGAGTCCCAGAGGGGTCCAAATGTGGAACATTAGCCATCCTCTCTCTTGGAGTCACAGATGGTTTTAGCTCCTTTTGGCCACAATATGTGACAATATACAGAGAGTGCTGCCCACCAGGAACACTCACCTAAGCCTTTGGTATCCCCATTTCTCATTGTTTCTTGACCACCTAGGGCCTGCTTGGCTGCCTTTCAGCCTGGAGCCCCTCCTGGAGGTTCAGGATAGTACCTCGAGTTTCTAGTTCTGAAGGTTGGGATTGTTATTGGAGGTCCCAAAGCCCCCAACATACATCAGTTTTGTACTGTCCAGTGGCCAAATCTCTGAGCAAACAAAGATACTGCTAGCAGGCAGAGCATTCCAGGGTTTTATACATTACCTCCAAGTAAAGGCCAGACGTCTCCTTCAGTAAGTGTCCTGCACAGTGGCCCATAAATTTAAGAAACTGATCATATTTCTAATACCCTTTCCTGATTTGGTTTCATTAACCTTAATTCCTTGAACCTAAAACTCAGTGACATGTAAACAATGACAATAAAAGATTTCTCTTTCATCCTCAGTACGTGTAACACTAGAAAATGTCAGGTACTTTATTTCATATTTCTGTAAAGTGCTTGCCATTCATAAAATACTATAGCTTTCACTTTATTGGGAGGCATAGGACTGGGGATGGATGGAAAGAATGGTATGATTTTTTAAAACTAGTTTTTACCATTGTTTTTTTTTCAGGCAGAGGCACACAGTATAGCTCCCCATGGTCGAAATTGTATAACTGGGGTATTTACACTATTTTCTAAAGACCTAACCTGATGTTCTTTTTAGGAAATGGAAAGAGAATATTTGATGAATTTGAATAATTTTCACAATAAATGTGTATTTAATAAACATGTATTAGCTACAATAGACATTCTAAAATGCAAGAAGCAGTCAATATGAAAGTATTAGCTGATTCAAGAGCTCCACTTATGAATTAAACACACAGGCCAAAAAGATAGAAAACTCAATTAAAACAGAATTTTAGCTATGGGATATGTTTATTTTCCCTCATGGATATAGATATTAGTTTTTAGGCAAGATCAGGAGAAATAGTAACCATTAGACAAAAAGGTCTGAATTAATAAAATATCTGAGCACTCTGTGGGGTTGTGCAGAAAGTGGTCCCTAATTGTAAACCTCAGGCAACAATATGCAACACTGTAGAGGATAAGTATTCTTAGAACCAATAGAAGTTTGCCTCTCTCCATGCCCAAACACACACAACTTAGTAAATAATCCAAGTATTCATTCCAAACACAGCAACTCTACAGCATATGAGTTCAGGAAACATATTTTTCTCCTTATTATATATCTACCTACCATTTCTAAACTTGCCAGGCATTTTGTGTCATATATGCATATCCTTTCTTCTTTGGGGAAAATTACACGTATCACTTAATGACAAGGATATACTCTGAGAAATGCGTCATCAGATAATTTTGTCATTGTGTGAACATCATGGAGTGTTCTTACCCAAACCTAGAAATGGTATAGCCTACTGTACATCTAGGCTATATGGTATAGACTGCTGCTCCTAGGTTATAAACCTGTACAGAGCATTGTTATATAGAATACTGTAGGCAATTGTAACATAGGAGTGAGTATTTATGTGTCTATCTAAATGTAGAAAAGCCACAGTAAAAATATGGTATAAAGGATAAAAATTATATACCTGTATATGGCACTTACCATGAATAAAGCTTGCAGGACTGGAATTTACTCTGGGTGAGTTAGTGAATGAGTAGTGAGTGAATGTGAAGCCCTAAGAGAATACAATACTGTAGACTTTATAAACACTGTACACTTAGGCTACACTAAATTTATTCAAAAATATTTTTCTTTCTTCAATAATAAATTAAACTTAGCTTACCATAACTTTTACTTTATAAACTTTTTAATTTTTTTTAACTTTCGACTCTTTAGTAATAATTAACTTAAAAGACAAACACATCGTATAATCAGACAAAAGTATTTTCTTCCTTTGTATCTCTATTCTATAAGCTTTTTTTCTATTTTAAATTTAATTAAGACACACACACACTAGACCTATGCCGCATCAGGATCATCAATATCACTGTCTTCCACTTCTATATCTTGTCGCACTGGAAGGTTTTCAGAGGCAATAACACACATGAAGCTATCATCTCCTATGATAACAATGCCTTCTTCTGGAATGCCTCCTAAGGGACCTGCCTGAGGCTGTACAGTTAACTTTTTTATAAGTAGAAGAATCTAAACTGATGATACAAAGTATAGTATAGTAAATCCATATACCTATAACATAGCATTGATTATCATTATCTAGTATCAGGTACTGCACATAATTATATGTGCCATGCTTTTATATGACTGGCAGTGCAGTAGGTATGTTTACATGAGCATCACCACAAACATGTTTCTACAGCTACAATGTCACTAGGTGATAGGAATTTTTCTGCTCCATTATGATCTTATGGGACTTATATATACATTCATTGGGACTTGTATATACATTCATTGTTGACTGAAACATCCGTATGCAGTGCATGGCTGTATTCTCATCCTGCCCTTCACCAGTCCTCCAGTAAAGGTTCAGCTCCTCTCTTCCCACTGATTCTGATAGTATTTTGGTTGTATTTCTAGTCTTCTGTGATCACAGTGTTATCCGCTGAGTTATATATATGTCCATTTATCAGTTACTGTGCTCTGCTTTGAACTCAGATAGATATTCTTGTATACATTTCCATGTGCTTCAACATCAATCATAGTATTTGGTACGAAGGATTTATTGATGAATCAACGAATAAGTGAAATAATAAATGCTTTCAAATAGGTTTTTATCAAGGATATAGATGCATTCTTCTGGCTTTTATTGTTCTTCAATAAGCTAAAAAAATGTACAGAAGTTTAATTCATTAAAATATGCTTAGGCAGCTGAGGTAATTAGTCAAACTATATTTTGCAAAGAAACTAAAGAGATGGAAAATTGAGATTCTTAGATTTGCTGATTAATATCAGATGTGTCAAATAACACCATAATTTTAAGGTTTGATTTTGACAAGCGTTGAGTGCCTGTACTACTGATTAAAAAGGAATTCAGATGCTCTAGATAACAGATGTGCAGCATGGCAAGGTGAATGTTATGTTAACTGAAAGTTTGGAAACATAACTTGCACTTTTCCCAAGCAGAAATACAATTGTCTTATGCATGGATAGACTTCCAGAGAGCTGGTGGATATGCCTGGCATTCTGTCTAGAAAGGAGCTTTGAATCTATTCAAGAATTCAAAAAGTTTACCAGGTTAAACCCCAGAATTCAATTCCAAATAACATGAAAGAGATAATTTTGTGTATATTTTGGAACCGATTTCTGAACTAAATGGAGCTCAATGGGATTAGTTAAGAACATCTAATTTTTAAATATTATTGTAATATTAAGTTGGCCTATTGGGATAAATTAGCTGTTAAATGTCTTGTATGGTGACAATAAGTATTTACTAGAGCAGGGTCATATAAATATATAGGAATTATTCCAATTTTAACTTAGAATTAAGCTTTTCCTCTCTTTTCCTTATTTTACTTCCTCTGTCCATATCTAGCAAAAAAGTATAACTGTTTCTTAAATGGACTCCCCATGACCTATCATCAGATAAAGAATGTATTTATATGATGATTTTATTTAAAAATATGTCAGTACCATAATTATGAATCAGTAATTTATGGACCAGGCTGGGGCTGAAATGAGAACAGCTATTCTTGCCCCATGGAGCAAATTTCCCATTCCTATGACACAACCACCTATTATAACCAGTGAGAAACTCTCCCATCATACAGGGACCTCTGTGTTTAGGAAGTTCCCTGGTAAATCCTTGGAGAGAAAGGTTATGCTCAGAGGTCATGGGCTAATTAATGCCCTGATTAGAAACAGGTGCCTGAACTGCTTTGCATTAGAAAAGAAAAAATCCAGGGGTTAGGAAGGCAATCAAGAGGAGAACCAATTTTGTTTGAATACTATTAATAGATCTCCAGTTGATGGAATGGGTCAGAACATTCTAGAAATAGACATGTGTAACATAAAATTATTAAGTTTTTAGTGGGGTGATTGAGGAGTTGAAATGAGGAGCTGGGACTGAATTTTATGTCTAAAATGACATAATGTGAAATAGAGCAACAACAATAAGGTAAATTGGTCACAACATTGAATTAATACATAAGAAAACTGATTTACAGCCATGGATGAGGGTAGGAATATTGTATACTTCCAAACTTGAAGATGTGTTGGTGATACCATTAGATGTGCTGAAGCTATGGAGAATGTCAAATTTGGATTTTAAAGATGAGTATAACTAAGCTGAATTCTGCGTGAAATTAGCAGTAAGAAGTGAATATTTTAAGACTAAGCAATAAAATGAAATAATGTGTTTCATAACACACACATACATGTACCTTCCCATCTATTACCTATGTGTGTATCACATATCTGTCTATCATTTATCTACCTCTCTCTTATGTTACATATTTGTTAAGCCATAATCTGGTTATACATATCCCTAATGTATTAATATAATTAATTGAAAACACTTATGGAGTGCATGTTGTGTTTAGGGATTTTTCCAAGGATTTTCATATGTCAACTCAATCCTCACTACAGCTCTCTGAGACATGTATGTTATTGTTCTTATTTTATGAATGAGGAAACTAAGACAAGGAGGTTAAAGAACTAGACTAATTTCATCAGGCAAGTAAATAACAAAGCAGGGATTTTAATCCCGTCTGTCTCCAAAGTTGGGAATCTTAATTATTCTCCTCTGATATGTACCAAGTGAGCCCAGTATCCTGGTGTAGATATACCCAGGCACTATCATGGAGCCCATTACAAAACAGATTGTAAATTATCTAATCCAATTTAGTAAAAATTTTTAAAAGGAGCTTGTATAAGGGGTTCCAAGTACTTATTTATACCTATTTAAATATGTGCTACAATTCCTACCAAAGGTCTGTATGGTATCAGAGGCAGTATATTGTTTATCTGTTGGGAAAATGATTTCTGGAGAGCCAGAGGTTTTTTGTACAAATCCTGGCTTCACCTCTTATTTGTTTGGTGATATTGAGCAAATGATATAAACTTTATGATGTCTCAATATTCCCATCTATAAAAGGAAGCCTTTAATGTGTACTTCATAGGGTTGTTGTAAGGACTAGGATAATAAATATAAGTTAAAGTTTCAGAACAATGTCTGCTACAGAGAAAACAATTAAAAACATTAGTTATTTTTATATCATTATGATTATAATGTGGGAGGAATGTAGAAAGGAGATCTGAGAATAGAATCATGAAGATTTTCATCAAGTTATCCTCTGAAATGGTCCAGGGGGCACCTATTCTGGTTGCCAAAAGCCTTTTATTGAATAAAATAAAAAATACAGAAGTTTTGTTGCTAAAAACTTGTAAAATGCATTTTATATTTTAATGAAATTAAAAGAAAATGATAAAGTTATGCAACCCTAATAATCAAGTTTTCATTAGTACAAATGAATATATTGATTTTGGCGCATAAGTATTTGAAATTGCACTTTTATGCCAAAGCATTTTTAAAAAATAATTGTGTTTTCCATTTTCAAATGCCTCTTTACCAGATGTCATGGAAAAGAAGAAAGCACTATTTTCAAATAATAACAGTACATAATATCACTGAGAATTTACTATGTGTTCGGCACTGTTTTAAGTGATATAGGTGTGAACATTAATGTAGATATAGACATATGTGCACGAATATTTATGAAATAAAGTTTAATTTGGGCTCAGTGCCCTGCGTACTAATGAAATAAATATTAGAAAATGTGGACTTTAATTAGTAGGTTTCTATTCAACAATTGAAAGTTACCTCAAGCCTTAGATACATTATGGATTTGATTTTGTGGTGATTGCCCTCAAGAATTTCTTTCAGAGAGCACAAAGTTATTACTTCTCTACCTTCAACACAATTATTTCAAGTATTTTTTTAAATTTCTGTCAACCAACTCTTAATTTCTCCTTTATTATTTCACATGCATGTTTTCTATTTTTTTCCCTAAAGAATTGAGTAACTTAAATTGTTTAAGAAAATCAATCCAGAAAAATCCGCTCAGAGTATTTGTGTGGTAAATTCCATATTCTATTTGGTACAGAATTACTTATTGGAAATTTTTAATTCTAAACATGGCACCATATTAGTTTAATGATTTATTAGAAGATCTGCTTGTTAGTGATGTTGCAGAAATATTTAAATGCCAAAAAAAAAAAACAAGTAAAACTACAGTTGTTGTTTGTTTTCCAGTGATGAGTTTTGTTTCTTTAAGAATAGTTCCTATGTTAAGCCTGTGTGTTTTATGTGTGGTGTGCTGAGCCTTCTAAAATATTGTCAGGTTACATGTTCCATATTGAGTGCAAATTGTCCCTAGGACTATTTCCATGTCTTATGATTTCATAAACTCCTTACTGTTTGTTTAATCATTTATTTAATAATTATGCACCTTGGTTTGGCATCTAGAATCCCATGCAGAGAAATGTGAACACCCAAAGTTCCAATATATTCCAACTACTTTACTTTGACCTATTTCATATGACACTATGACATCTCTTAAAATTTTTTATTGTTATTTACTTTATTATACATTTTGTTCTTTATCATTCACTGTTTTCCCTGAAATTCTTCTAATTTTTCAAAAAGTGTTGGGTAAGTACTAGGATAAAAACACTGTGTGATGCCCTAAGGGATAAATAATTTGAGATGAAAACCCTAAATTCTAGGCATTAATAGTCTTATTGGCTGACACAAGATATTTATGCATGATATAAAGTGACCGAATAGAAATTAAGGAAATAATATATGCAAATAATTAAGACGATAACTTTAAACCCTCACAACAATCCTGTGAGGTCATCATGAATCTATTTTTTTTTAATATGAGACCATGAGCAGATAATTTCAAGTGGCAGAATCCAGATAGGCACAGCTTTTCTGACCACATGTCCCATGCCCTCTCCACTGAGGCTGTCAACTAGAATAAGCAAAAGACCAACCAATTGTGAAGTAGCCTTCAAAAATTCTCTGATTCTGTGACAGGGAGGCATAAGCAATTGACTGATTCATTTCTGGTTGTGTTTTTTCCTTGGCAAATTCCAAATATTCAATTGCATCTGAAACTAGAACACATCATAACTACATTGTGTAGATTAAACAAAAATCCTTATCCCCAAAAGGCTGAGATAAATAACATTAAGAAGCATTTTTTTTTTTTCGAAACCAACTGATTTGTCCTTAGTAGAGACCTTATTCTGAATATCATTATGTAACTTGTTGTCAACAGCCATTACTGTCTTAGCTACTCTGGTGACAGTGTCCTTTTTCCTGTGTTACAGTCTGAACAGCAGTCACGTGGTGAGACTGTTCCAAATGTTGATGAAAGAAAATTGGTTTTGAAAGTCAACCCTTACTTTAAATAAACCTAAATATATTTTATTTCTCTTAACTTTAGACTAGATTTTGAAGGAAAACTAATTATGAAACATAACATAGTAAGTTCTGAAGGTCAAAACTAGGAGCTTGAGGTATTTATTAGTCACTTTGTATTTTTGAAATCAATTTGAGTTCTGTACTTAAGAGGAAATAAACTGCAGTATGAAATAGAGATATAAAATAATATACATTGTGATAGATGGAAGGTTATTTTGCTTTCAGGTATCAGTCTAGGCTTGAGCAATTGAGTAAAGCTAGTGTTTTGTTTCAGACTGGTCAAGAACATGAGCTCCTTTTATTTCGTTGCATTACCTTCCCTAGGACATGACTTGTATCCTCATGGTCCAGATAATTCACCTATGCCATGTTCCCACTGGTCAAAAATCCTATGCATAGTCATACCTGAGTACAAGGAAACTAGACAATATAGATTCTACTCCAATGTGATTCCTTACTAAGGAAAAGAAAAAGAATTAATACCAAGAAAAAGAAAAAAAAATCATAGAAATACAATACTCAGTCTGTACCACAGCTTCAGTCATCCATGTTTGCAGCTTTACTCTGAAAAAATTGTATTTTAAACTTTATAAATACTTTATTCCAACAACGATTTATCAGTATTACATGGGTTTCTATTTTTTAATGGGCTGTTCATTTTTGACTTACAGCAATTATATTCAGTGTAGATGGTCTGTACATTATTTCTTTGAACTTTGTCAAGAATGCTTTATGATCTAAGATTAATTTTCATAAATAGTCCATGTATGCAAGAGAATATATATTCTCTAATTATTTGGCACAGAAATGCACCTTAGATCAAGCTTGTTAATTGTGCAGTTGTAACAGCACTGATTAAAGTCTGTATATGTTTTTTTTTTTTTTTCTGTTTGCAAAATTGCTGAGAGGCAGGTGGTTAAATCTGTTAAGATCAAGGATGGCTCAACTGCTCCCTGTAACTTCACTATTTTCAGTTCTCTATATTTTCAAGTATTTTTTAGATGCATGCACACTGAAGTTTTCTGCATATTTCTGCTTAGTTTTATTTCCCCCCTTGTACCAAATATATCTTTTCAATTGAAAGATTGTATTTTTCTGGTTATCATTTGCTTGAATTATCACTTCCCATTGTTTTTCTTTCTCAAATCTCATAGCACCGGCCTGTATTTAGGACTTTGCAGAATTTGTGCCCACTCTCTCTCTTCCCATTGCCATATAGCATCTGCCGGAGACACACCAGCTGTCTTGATTTCTTCTTTGTTAATCGGAAAATCCGCTCCCCCCCACCTCCATGTTTTTATATTTGAACATTCCTCCTTGTGTTTAGGTCTCAGTTCAGGTTTCTGCTTGTTGGTGCCAAAGACCTGTTCCCTGTGCTCTTTCAGTCAAAAGCCCAGGCCCATCGTCCTGAATACAGGCCAATGACCACAGGGTGGCAGCAGTTCCAGTAGCTAGTGGCATCTGACCAGCTCCTGCTTGCTTCAACTTGCTTCTTGAGGACTTCCCTGAACTTCTTGAGAATTCAGCTATATAAACATGCTTATCTAGCATTTTTAGATGCTTTTATTTTCCTCTCCAGTATCCCAGACATTTTTAGGTTATCTGGTCCTTTTTAATATCATAAACAGAAATCTGTTCAGATCATTTAGCACTTTTGCTACTCTGTGATAACAGCAAACAGTATTCTAAATTTAGAAAAACTAGTTCTACATTTATCATAATATTTCTCTTTATTTCACCCTAAATATCTCTTGTCTATATCTTTAATAAATTATAAAAATGAATTTAGTATATATTTTAATATATTACATTATCAAACACATCCTAAATAACTCCAACTTCACACTCATGGCCTCCACTAACATTAGTCTATACTCTCTCCACACATGGTGGGCTAAACTTTGTCCATCCACACTGGCCTGGACATTGTCCTACTTCCTTTCTCTCTGGTGTCTTAGTACAAACACCACGCCCTTTGTCTCAGAATGCTTTTCCTTTTACCCCATTCTTCCCTTTCACACATCCTTCCAACCTCAGTGTGGTCAATACTCTTCTCAGGACAAACTTCCCTGATTTCCGTTACCTTATCAAATCCCTTGAAGAATTTCTTAGACAACTGCAAAGATTTTAGATGAGTTGTTATTTTACATTTATGTGGGTTTGGGAGAGTGTGTGCCTCTGTTTACATATGTTTGTGATGATTAAGTGTGCTGTAAAGGCATGGGCCCTGTGTGTTAGACCTGGGTTTCTATCTCCAATACTCACCACAGTGTCTACTACAGAGTAAACTGTAAGTATATATCAGCTTTGTAAATGAAATACTGAGTGAATAATCTACTTGAATGACAAAGTGAGGGAATAGTCCTTGGCAATAATTTCCATTTCAATACCCAGTGTCTTCTGAGATAGGGATATGTTCATTTGCAAGAGACTATTTGTTAACATATCTAGAGATTCACTGCCACCTCAACATTAATTTAGGACAGCCTCCAAGTCAATTTATTGAGAATGGATTTGGCTTTAATATTTCAATGTTATGGAACCAATGAAAAACTGAAGAAAGCCTATATTATTTTCCAAAGAACTATAGTTTTCCTGAAGTTGTATATATTTTTGGAGACTAATTGTTTTAATACCTGACATGCTTAATATGATCAAAAAAAATCCCCCATAATAAACTTATTACTAATTTTAACTTAGAAGAAATCATACTCTGACATCAAATATATGGCAGCAGAGAATGTGAAATTCAAGCAAACCTTCTGATTTTTCATTTTCAAAAGAATGGATGCATTCAATATCAGATTAGAGCCTAGAGTAAATGAATAAAATATTTCATGTCATAATGGAAAAACCTACAGTTTTAATAAATTTTCAAAAATATTGATTTTTCCCATCAAATCCATAAATTTTAAGGACCCCTCAATATGATGTCTTTGGTTTTGATTTTTTTCATTGTTTCTGTTATCATGAATGACATTGATGACAGTTCAAAGAGTTAAATACACCATTATTTCTTTCAATGAACTAGATGTCTACTCTATAGATGGAAGATAGTATACAGAAATGACTAAAAATTGATATTGAAAACATGGTAAATGTTGAAATGAGGATGAAATCATAGTTAAAATTTAACTATCATTTCAATATAGAAGGTATTTCTTTCCTATTAGTTATTGCACAGTGAAAATTTCAGAGAAAAATTTATAAAGAATTTAATTGGCACAAATGATTACATTAGCACAGTTAAGGGACATTAACAATTAGTCTGTATGTTCAACATGAAAACAATCCTGCAGAGTTTTAATTGAAGGGATTTATGCATATTTAGTAGGCTTAATGTTGTATCTTCTTGAATCACTCTGCTGTGTAATGTGGGCGGGGTGTGATTAGATTGTAATAAGGCCAAATCACAGTGGTGCATCCAAAATGAGAGTCCAGATGCATGGTTAGTTCAAATGGGACCCTGCTGAAGAAAAATGTTATAGCAGCAAAGACACTCTATTTGGATCCTTGGATGTGAAAGATATTCCTGAAATGAGCCTGTCTTGTTTTTGTTTAAATTTATTTTCTTAGACAGAGTGTAATAGGATATTAAAATGAGATTTGCTCCAGTATAAGAATAGTGATAAAAAAGAAAAGGATAGTATGAAACCACATGTTATAAGGAAATTAAAACCAAAGTTTCTCTGGCTTTGATACATATGAGCAGCATTTAAAATGCCACCAACTTTTGGCTCAATGACTCAAATAGGATAATCTAATGTAATGAAAATTTATAGATATTCATGGTAGCCATTTTATAATAACAATATATTCAAAACAAGTATTTATTCATGGATAAAGTGCTAACTATGATATATTAAAATAGTTAAACATTATATACTCTTTAATTGAGACACATAACATTGTTCAAATACACAGGAGAACTTACTTTAAGAGAAAAGCCAACATTTTAAATTGAATTTAGATATAAAGCCAAGTAAAGCAAATCATAGAAATAAAATGAAATATAATAGAAATTTATATTATTTACCAAAGTATGATTTGTTATATATAATTTGCTTTCTTTCTTTGAACTTTTTAGTTTGTGGGTATGTTTGAAAATAACCTCATTTACATTTTTAGTATGAAATATAAGTTATAAATTATTAAATAACATCATGACATTTATAAATACTAAAATTAGAAAATATTAATATCCATGGTTTTTTTTAGAAAAGATAATCAAGGGAATAACTGTAACTTAAAACAATTTTATCATTAATAGAAATATGTAAGACCACACTGTATGTATATATTCAAATAGATGCAAAATATGTAGATACGAAATAGGATGGGTGTTGGTACCTGCCAGTGAAAACCTGCAAATTTAGTTAAAGCTCTTAGAACTAAGCAATCAGAGCCAACTACACTTTATCTTGAAAGTGGTTTCTTTTGCCCAAAGCTCATTTAATGCTTTGAGATACCATTTCTGCAAAGTACATTTCCCAGCTATCTGAAACCATTCCAAAATTAAATGATGTAAATAACATATGTCATAATCATATTTTATGATAATTATTCAAGGGAAAAATGCATATAAACCTAATGTAATAGAAACACCTTTCCATCCAACTTATTATAGCATTTTGATTAAGTATGCTATTAGAATGAGAAAAAAAGCTAAAGAAATCATTTTAGTCTTATTAATAAACACATAAAAGTAATGATTAAATACTAAACCATGTGGTAATGTTTTCTTTTTTCATTTTCTTATATCACCTTACTTCTCTGTGCATATTAAAAGGAAAAAAAAGTAATTATCTTCTCCCTTGGTGGCATGCATAGCCTTATTTTTTCAGTTGCACCATTTATTGAATTTGAGGCGTGTTCTCTATTTTTTCCTCCTTCAAATACTGTAATATTTGAAAGTGTTTTATAAGTCTCATTTTAAGTGAGTTTTATAATTTGGAAAAATACATGTATGTATGAGTGGTGTATTTGTGTGTGTGTGTGTGTGTGTGTGTGTGTTCTTGGCACAACCCATTATTTCTCCAAAATGTGTACTTTGAATTAGTGTTAGTGTTAATAGCTGGAGAGTTTATATTTCTATCAATGTCCCAGAGAATCTGGAGCTGAGGGCTACATTATATGATTTTGGATTTGTGATAGAAAAGCAGTGAGTATATTTTACTGACCTTGTTAATATCCTTGCTGCTCAACCATTTATTGACTTTGTAGTCCTGAGCAAGTATATTTAAGCTCCTTGTACCTCAATTCCTTCTTCTGCATTTTGGGGAAGTATAGGATACTACCTCAAAGAAACAATGTAAGCCATATATATATAATATTATATATATTATATATAGAAATCATATATAATTCAGATTTGTACAATATAAAAAAGGATTTATAATTCATTCAATTAGATTTTTTTGTATAAACCAAGAAGAGCACTTATCTTCATTTCTAACATTATGTTGTTTATACAGGGTATAAGGAGGGTGAATTTTGATTAATTCAAACCATAATAGGTGAGGCAAAAGAAAACTAGAATGGTGGCATTAAAAATTTATCTCTCCAAAAAGCAAAAGGCACAGCATAAATAGCACTTACATGATAATATAGGTTCAACATCTTCCTAAAAAAACTTGGATTCATAGTTCTCTAATGAACTTAATGGATGTGTCTTATCAATAATGGTAAAATATTATTTTAACTTTTTTCCAAAGTACTACATACAGTCTCTCCCTGTGAGTTTAGGTTGTTCTGGATTTCCTATAATTGCTATTACTTGTTATAAATATTACAACAGATTTTTCATAAGCTGCCATATATTCTAATACTTAGTTGTAGACAATTAAGCTTTAAAGTAAGGTTTACACTGTCACAGTTTCTTGCTTGTGAATTTCCTGCTAGCCCTTTAGGACGCTAGTGATATTGTCCTAATGTTTTACATAATTACCCTTAGGAGTATTTCAAAATAGTTTTGGTTTAGCTGAAAACACATTTGATTGCAGATAACAGGAAGTCATTTGAACTGGATTAAGCAAATGGATTTTACCAAATGCATACAGGGCTATTTTAAGGTCTGCAGGACAGTGGCACTCTTTAGCCAGCCATTGCTGCCCCTTTTTTCTGCACTCACTCTCACACTTAGCATTAGCTCTCAGCAGCTTCTCTTTCTTCTGCTTTCACTGCCTCTCCATATATATGGCAGGAAAAAAAAAAACCCAGATATTTCCAAGTTTAGAAATCCTCAGCTGCAACAACTTTTGCAATCTACTTGTCTGTCTGAAGAATAATTCAAAATTTCTGGTGGAGAGAATTTAAATATCATAAATTAAAACCCAAGTCATGAATGTGAAGAGCCCATGGCACAAAAAAAAAGTTTTTGTTTGAGGACCACATATATGTCCTATCTTTGGTGACATGACAGGTTATTTTACACTGGGCAGCCACTCCAAAATATGTCTGCTATACTAACCATAACTATTTGTCCAAGCGTTTTAATAAAAACAGCACATACACATAGTACAGTCATTGCATTTATTTTCTTTGTGGTGAACCACTGAAAAGGCGGTGGGGACATTTGGGATGAAAACCCAGCCCTAATATTTTTTATTAAAATTATATTTTATTTAAAGTTTCATTGTTTTTCCTATGAATTTCAGTTGTATAGTTTCTCAAAATACTAGTTTTGACTCTAGGATGTATAACAAGAATACTAAATTAACCATATTGGAAAAATAAAAAAAAATTGAGTTAAAAGACAAAGAATACAGAATATACTTGATCTTTTTGGTCACATTTTCCTTAGCACTAGACTATCATTTTAAGGTTAATACTATTTATTTGATATCTTGTTTTACAATGACAGTGGCTGATTAAACTTCTCACTTAAATATACTGTCAGTAATTAATTTTGAGACCTGTCTTTTTTGGAAACAATGTGTGCCAAGTATTGCAAAATATCATTTTAAAATAGTTCCTATTAACAAGGTGTCAACCTAAAAAACTTGGATAAAAACACTTATCATGGAAAAATGTCATACAGCTGGTATAGGATGTTAGTATAAATCAAATTCAGAGAAAAGAGAAATCATGTAAGGCTATATTGCTCAGAAAGGAAGAAATAGCATTTCAGCTGGGAGTTTAGATAGATAAGGATGAATTGATATCTAGGTGGAGAAAAGATATCTGAAGACACACAAAAAGATAGCACAAAGTCTATTGGTTTATAGCTGAAAGATTGCTGTGATTGGAACAGGAGTGCTTTTATATAAACTGAGGGGAAAAAGTTGGAAATGTTAGTAAGGATTAGAGTGTGCATAGATACATGGTAATAAATGTCAAAGATTCAGGAGGTTATCCCGTGGGAAATGGAAAGTTACTGAAGATTTGTGAGCAGAGGAATGAAATGCAGAGAAGAGAGACAGGATAAAATTCATCTTTGTCCCTTGGCCAGTTTGGTTGAATCAGAGAAGGGGAAATGAAAAGTTTATTTATTGCAGAAAATGTTGTTTATTCATTTAACAAACTTAACACTCTTCTATAGTTATTGTAAAAAGAGGTGGTAAGGTTTTGGGGAAAAGATGGTAAAGTTTTGGGCACTATTGGATAATATCATGTCAAAGGACCAGTGGTCTCTCCCCCAAAACAGATGAGAATTCAAAGTGTTCCAAAGATTTCTATCAAAAAATATATACAGTAGGAAAAACAGCAAAGGTAAATGAAGGTTGCTTTTCATTGTTGTCATGCTTGTGTTCTGCTATGCAGGGTTTTCTCCATTGGCACCAATATTGGCTCTGTGTTTAGGCTAGTAAGAAAATGGCTTAATAAGACAATGGCTTGAACAATTTTACCTAGGATATACAAATTCAGCAATACTCATAAGGAGAATAAAACCTTTTCATCTGTGATTTCTACTTAGGGGACAAGAAACTTTACCAAAATTTACTCAACATATTTCTCTTTTTTTTTTTGACCATTTTATTTTTTATTTTATTTTTTTTAATTTCAGAATATTACTAGGGTATATATTTCATCATGTATTGCATAGGTCAGAGTTGAATAACATAACCATGTTTAAACTGATCATTAGAAATAGGTAAAGTAATACACTAAAAGCAAACCAAGCCCTGTTTGAGCTAGGACTGCAGTCAGCTACTTCAAGACATATGCCTGTGTAGTGTAGAAGAGAATTCCTACACACAATCAGAGAGTTCTGACAGGAAATAAGAATGTGGGAAAGGTTGTTCAGTAGGCAACCTGCAGCATTTAACACAAATAACTTGTCCACCAAGTGTTTAAAATGAGAAAGAAAAAGAAATAGGAAGGGAAGAGTCCGGAGGGCAATTCTCAGAGAATTTTAATTTATCAACATGTTAGCATTTCCCAGGTAAAAAGCACACACTAACAGGTATGTTCTTCAACTTCATGTGGATGCATGAGATTGGCATAAATTAATGGCAATAAACATCAGTATGATTCACCTAACTCTCCCTACTCTGAATTGAGTTTAAGCTCTTCAGGAAATCTGATTGTAACATGGCTTTTCATTTGGATTTACCTGTAGGAAGAGAACATTTTGTCCCTACTGCTTTATATTTTCATATACACTTGTGAGTTTGTTTGATATGTATTAATTCTCATTTGAATGATCATTATTTGTATATCTTGGCAAAACATCTGTGGCAGCCTTCTAGAATCAAATCCTAGAAAGGCACTGAGCCATGCATTGCTTCCATAAGGCCTCGCTTAGGTTACAATAGATCTTCTACAGTGGGCACTACTGTCTGGCTAAAGTTAACATATAATTTAGAGGTTTTTATGGCAAAGCCTTTTGGATTTTCAAGACATCATTAAATTTTAAGACCAATGGAAAATCCATGAACACTAAATTCCACTTTGTAGTGAATTGTGTTAACACACGTATTAGTATCATTACTAAATAATTGTTCTAAACTTGGCCCTACATGACCCGTATTTTAAGTTTAACCACAGCTTCAAAGATATATCTCCAATTGTTAAATCACTAATGAGTAATAGGATCTAGAAGAGAAATGAAAGGGGCAATGTTAGAACTCTTGTGTTACAGGAAAAAAGCACAGCCGATACGAAAATAAGTCTGCATTGTCTCCTTTTGTTGCTTTTTTACCTTTTGATGCACATGAGAAGAAATACGTAAGTGCTTATATCCTTTTATTCTTTGTTCTCATCACTGCTTTAGAGGCAATTCACCAACTTATTTTTCAGATCAGTACACTTTCATGCATTTTGTTTACAGAATACACAACTTTTATGTCTTGATAAGAAATGTATATTAAACACAAAAAAATAGAGGTATCAAAGCTACAACTATCTGGAAATCATAGGTTGTCATTCCTTTTCTCTCATAAGACTTTTATGTGTGCTTTTATATTCCCCGAATGGAGAAGTTACATTTAACTTTATTAATGAATAAAATTCATCTCCTTTTTCCCAGCAAACTACCAAATTTCTAATAATTGTCTAATTCTCTTTCTCTCTTTCTCTCTCTCTCTCACTCACTCACACACACACACACACACAATACATCTAGGGACTGCATACAGCTAGATATAATGCTTTTCAACAACATGCATTGTAGGTGAGAATGGCATTGATTAAAACTTCTATGACTGACAGGCTTAGGGGAATTCATCCTTTTAGTCATTCATGAAAACGACATGTTGTGATCTTTCATATAAACTTTCCAAAGCATTTTCAAGCCTTAGTGAATTTTTTTCACCAAGTTGAGTCTGGGATTGTATAAATCAATAGAGCTATGTTTTCCTGGTAAATTGCCTGTATTTACATGGACATTAAGAGAATGTGACCTATATTATGGTTTCCAAAATATAAAATGAGTCCAATAGTATTTGTCAGCTAGGCTGCTATAACAAAATACCACAGTCTGGGTGACTTTAATAACAGAAATGTATTTTCTCCCAGTTCTAAAGGCTAGAGGTCCGAAATCAAGGATTGGTTCCTGGTGATGCCTCTTTTCCCCGCTTATAGACTGGCCCCTTCTCCCTGTGCCCTCACTTGGCCTTTTCTCTGTGCATATGCAGAGAGAGGGATCTTGGTTGGGTATTTCTTCCTTTCCTTATAAGGACACCAGTTACATGGGATTAAGGGCCCACCCTTATGACCTAATTATCTCCTTAAAGGCCCTGTTTCCAAATAATTTCACAACGGCTCTAGGGCTTCAACATATGAATTTTGAAGGGGTACGATTTAGCGATTTAGCCAGTAACACCATGCTTTGCCAAAGCAACTGGGAAATACTTAAGTGTGGGTAGTTGAATTGATGAAAATGTGTACTCTTCAGAATATACTTATGTTTCCTTTTCTATAAAGTCGTGTTTTGGTCTGATCTTAACCTGCAACATCTCTGCATCAAACCCCTTTACCCTGTCACCTAAAATCATTCCTTCTCTATAATTTAATATCATTTGCTTTATTGTTCATGTGAGAAATAAAAGACTACAGTAGCATGATGTGTCATCAAATGACAGTTTTCATAATAGTGCTTCAAAGGAATTCCCCTGGTGAACTGCCATGTTAATCTAACCCTGGGCTCGGATTCCGTGGCCCAAGGTTAATGGAAAGATCTTTTTTAAATCACTTCAAACTGCACTACAAGGTATGAATTATTTTTAAATGTTTTTACCTTGAAAGTTACATACTTGGTTTGAGTGCCAGAAGAACAGGGTTCTGGTATAGGCTTTCCTGCTAGCTTAACTGTTTCAATAGAAATGGAATTCCTAGCATCCCAATTTTTCAGTATTGTGCAAGATCTTCAGCAAAACATTGCATTGCATAATTATTTTAAAAACACCAAGATGACATACTGATATCCTTGAAATGTGTACTGAAATATGTATTGGTGTGGATGAGGGAACAACATCTATCTGTGGATGTTATTCTAGTTGCTAGAAGGCTATACCTTCAAAGGAAGCTTTTTTAAAATCAAGAAACATGTAAAGTTACATATAGTTATGTAAGTAGAAAATACATACTGATCAATATGATAAATTTAAAAATAAAAATGCAGATGTTGAAATATATCTATAAGTCTATTAAAAAGGACTGTTAAAATGTATAATATTAATACCACATAGATATTAAAAGGTATTTGATAGGATTCCATATCGATTTCTGACATTTCTGCTTTTACCCTAAAGTGAATATGCCTTGATGCAAAGAGGAAAAGATTTAAATAAAAGGAGAAAAATAATGTTTTTTTAAGGACTGATATTGAAAGATTTTTTGGTGGGGTTTAGAGACAAATGTTATTTTCAGACAAGTTTATGAATATAAACTCAATTAAAAGAAATAATATTGATTAAGACTGTTGGATATATAAGTAGTATTCATAAAGTTAAAATCAATGAGAATAGGGAATAGACTAATAATGTAGGACTTCAATAAAAAGTAGAAAAATAAAGATTATTAAGAAGAAACTAGAAAACTTGGAATAGCAAAAATTTAAAAATGTATTGTAAATAATTTATAATATGCCATGGTAATATGAGATGTTAACAATAGGGGAATTGGAGGAGGTGAACAAGGGTTAGAAGGAAATTATACTACCTTTGCCAATATAAAATTATTCCAAAAGAAGATAATTTAAAAATGTATTATCACTCTTCAATAACCTAAATGAAAAAGTACAGAAATAGAAATACTCTTGTGGAAAAAAAATAAGCTAGTTCTAGAATACACATTAAATGATCCTATAATAAATGTGGCATCTAAACAAATAGGAAAAAGCAGAGTATTTAGCAATTGTGTTAAGCAGTTAATTATTTGGGAGCAGTTGAAGAGAATTTCTCACCCCCTTAATCACATCAAAATTAACATAAGAACTAAAAGTCTTAGTATGGATTTGAGATCATATCAACAGTATAATCAAGTGTAGATAAAATTTTATTAGGTTTTGCGATGCAGAAGGATTTTGTAAGCAGAAAATTGTGGATGGAATTTCTAAAGAAAATTCTCAAAAGCAATTTGTCATTTTAAGTGAACACTTTAACAGTGTTTCTTCTCCCTTATGCAGTAATTCTAATTTTGCCATTTATCCTAAGGTTAAAATATTCATCATATCATTTCATATTAATGAAAGAACTAAATATTTTAAAATAATGGAATAGATAAGTCAGTCATGAAACATGGTACAATTATGTAATGAACAAATTAATAGTCTGAAAATGTATTTTATAAGAATACAAATACTCAAGATTTGTATATGCATACATATAATATATATAATGTCAATAAACACATTTCCATTAATAAATTATAGAGCATAAAGCATATGATATCCTATGTAAAACACATGATTTATGTTGTATGATTTATACACATATAAATTTATTACATTCTATATATAACATTCGAATGATTCACACTGAATATTGGATTTGTGAATGGATAGTTTATGAATAATGTTCATTTTATTACTTTGAAATATGTTTTTTCAAATTTTCAAAAATCTGTTTTTATTTTTAAAAGGAAAAGCACAAAAAATGAGTTGTTTCTTAAAAGAGATAGTATAAAGCCCCAATCTAAGTTTTCTTGTCTTTTACTTCCTCCTTTATTGGTCCCGTGATCATCCTGGCTTGGTGAGACTTTCCCCTGGCCAGACCCCCACCCGCCCCCTACAGGCTCACAAGTTGGCAGGGCAGTGATGCTGCTTTTTCTGCTCAGTGCTGTCTCACACTAAGCACTGCATATGGCTTGCAATAACGTGCCATATAAGAATTTGAAAAATAAATGTCTAAAAGCAAAATGACTTTTCTCGAACCAGTTAAAGGGAATCATCCTAAGACATTTTTAAAAGGTAGTGCAAACTTTGAGAAGGAAATAAAGCATGCAGTAAGTCAAAAGAGGAGAGCAATATTTAATGTTTCACGTAAACTCAAATCTCAAGCCCAACTGTTATGAAATATCTGTTATTAATCTTGAGAATCAAGAAAAGAATGTTAGAAATGGCAGGAAGCATGAGAAACAGTAGGCAATAATTTATTGTAGGAAAAAATGGTAAGTTTAACCCTAATCTTTAATAATATTCTACAAACACATTATGAACATGCAAGGAAAAAAAATAAAGCAATTACTGCAATCACACAAGGGATTTTTAATACAACCATTGCTCATAATATTATTAGAGCATGACATCAAAAGAATACTCTCATTATTCTATAGCATGCAGTGACAACCAATACCTTAAATTCTGCTGTCCCAGGCCCAATGGGGGCCCATAGAATCAAGTAATTGAACTTTAAAATCCTTCTGCGGGAGCATCCAGATGGTCACCGTATTTTTTTTTTTTTTTTTTGAGCTGGCATGTAAAATAAAATCTATTTGCCATATTTGATCTGTACCTTCTTTTTGCCGAACTATTTTATACCTTGCACCTAACATTCCCTTTTACCTGGTAGGCACTGGAGTGATAAGGATGGATTAAACAAAAGGCCCACCTTTAATGGCCTGAGGATCTAGGAAGTGAGGAAGCCATGGAAGCAATTAGCTGGAGTGTCATGCAAAGGATGATACTTATTGTGAGAAATAAAGTGAAGAGATGGGGGAAAAAAGCTTTTCATTTTTTTTTATTTCATTCCATTCTTCTTCCTTTTTTTTCTTCTTTTCTATTTGTCTTTCTCTATTTTGTGTCCTTCCATTTGTAGTTTTTACTAATATTTGTTACTAATATTTAATGAAAGTTTGCAGTGGGTCAGGAACTTTGCTAGGTTTTAAGAAAAGGGTGACAGTAAGTGCTGGGAACAGGGAAAGCCAAGTGGCACTATGGGGAAAGCACTGCTTTAACTTTGCCTTTAAGGAAAAAGTGAATCACAAAAGATTGCAAATGGCTTCTGCTGGGGGCATTCTATGCACAGGTGATGGTGTTTACAAAAGGTTTAAGGCGTAAAGGGTAGAATGTGTTGGGGAGAATTCCATCCTTCTCAATATTGAAGAATAGTTTATGTAGGATGGGCACCAGTTCATCTTTGTATGTATGGTAAAATTCAGGTGTGAACCCATCTGGACCAGGGCTTTTCTTTTGGGGAAGGTTTTTTATTGCTGTTTCAATTTCAGTTCTTGATATTGGTCTATTCAGGAATTCTATTTCTTCCTGATTGAGCTTGGGAAGGCTGTGTGTTTCTAAAAATTTGTCCATTTCCTCCTCATTTTCCAATTTGTGTGCATAAAGATTTTTGTAATATTCATAGATAATGTCCTGTATCTCTGTGGCTTCGGTTGTGATTTCTCCTTTCATGTTCCTGATGGAAGTTATTAAAACCAGGAAAGGATGCAACAAAAAAAGAAAACTACAGACCAATTTCTCTCATGAACGTAGATGTAAAAATTCTCAATAAAATCCTAGCAAATCGTATCCAAGTGCTGATTAAAAAATAATTCATCATGACCAAGTAGGCTTCATCCCAGAGATGCAGGGGTGGTTCAACATACGAAAATCTATAAATGTAATTAACCACGTAAATAGAAGCAAAAATAAAGACCATATGATCCTCTCAATAGATGCAGAAAAAGCATTTGACAAAATTCAACACCCTTTTATGATAAAAATACTTAACAACATAGGCATAAATGGGACCTACCTAAAAATAATACAAGCCATATATGACAAACCCACAGCCAACATCATACTGAATGGGGAAAAATTGAAAGAATTCCCATTCAGAACTGGAACCAGACAAGGCTGCCCACTGTCCCCATTACTTTTCAACATAGTATTGGAAGTCCTTGCGAGAGCTATCAGATAAGAGAGCAGAATCAAAGGTGTCCAAATAGGGACAGAAGAGATCAAACTCTCACTCTTCGCTGATGACATGATGTTGTATCTGGAAAACCCCAAGGACTCAACCAAGAGACTCCTGGAATTAATTAACGAATTCAGTAATGTCTCAGGTTACAAAGTCAATACACACAAATCAGAGGCATTCATATATGCCAATACCATTCAATCGGAGAACCAAATTAAGGACTCAATACCTTTCAAAATAGCAACAAAGAAAATAAAATATCTAGGAATATATTTAACTAAAGAGGTAAAGGACCTCTATAAAGAGAACTATGAAACGCTAAGGAAGGAAATTGCAGAACACGTAAATAAGTGGAAATCCATACCATGCTCATGGATTGGAAGAATTACCATCGTTAACATGTCTGTACTACCAAAAGTAATCTATAGATTCAATGCAATTCCTATTAAATTACCAACATCATTTTTCACAGATTTAGAAAAAATAATTATACACTTTGTATGGAATCAGAGAAGACCCTGTATAGCAAAAGCAATCTTAAGCAATAAAAACAAAATGGGAGGTATTGATTTGCCAGACTTCAAACTATACTACAAAGCTGTGGTTCTTAAAACTGCCTGGTATTGGCACAAGGGCAGGGACACAGACCAGTGGAACAGAACAGAAAACCCAAATATAAAACCATCCTCATATAACCATCTAATCTTTGACAAAATAGACAAAAACATACTCTGGGGACAAGAGTCCCTATTCAATAAATGGTGCTGGGAAAACTGGATAGCCACATGTAGAAGACTGAAACAGGACCCACAAAAATCACCTCTCACAAAAATCAAATCACGGTGGATAACAGATTTAAACCTTAAATGGGAAACGATTAGAATTCTAGAAGAAAATGTAGGAAAGACTCTTACAGACATTGGTCTAGGCAAAGAATTTATGAAGAAAACCCCTAAGGCAATCACAGCAACAACAAAAATAAACGAATGGGACCTGATTAAATTAAAAAGCTTCTGCACAGCCAAAGAAACAGTCACGAAAATAAACAGACAGCCTACAGAATGGGAAAAAATTTTCACATACTACACATCAGATAAAAGACTGATAACAAGAATCTATTTAGAACTCAGGAAAATCAGCAAGAAAAAATCAAACAATCCTATCAAAAAATGGGCAAATGACATGAATAGAAATTTTTCAAAAGAAGACATAAGAATGGCCAAAAAACGTATGAAAAAATGCTCAACATCCCTAATCATCAGGGAAATGCAAATCAAAACCACAATGAGATACCACTTAACTCCGGTGAGAATGGCCTTTATCAAAAAATCCCAAAACAACACATGCTGGCGTGGATGCGGAGAGACAGGAACACTCATACACTGCTGGTGGGAATGCAAACTAGTGCAACCCCTATGGAAAGCAATATGGAGATACCTTAAACAGATTCAAGTGGACCTACCATTTGATCCAGCAATCCCATTATTGGGCATATACCCAGAAGAACAAAAGTCATTCTTTAACAAAGACACCTGTACCCAAATGTTTATAGCAGCACAATTCACAATCACAAAGATGTGGAAACAACCCAAGTGCCCATCAATCCACGAATGGATTAGTAAACTGTGGTATATGTATACCGTGGAGTATTACTCAGCTATAAGAAATAACGATGATACGACATCTCTTTGGTTCTCCTGGAGAGAGCTGGAACCCATTATACTAAGTGAGGTATCCAAAGAATGGAAAAACAAGCATCACATGTACTCACCAGAAAACTGGTTTCCCTGATCATCACCTAAATGTACATCGGGGAAGGATACCAATTGGATATCAGACTGGGATGGGGGGTGGGGGGAGGGGATGGGTGTATGCCTACATGATGAGTGCGTTGCACACCCTCTGGGGAATAGTCATGCTTGAAGGTGCAGACCCGGGGAGGTGGGGGGGGGGGAGGGGATGGAGGTATGACTACATGATGAGTGCCAGGCGCACTGTCTGGAGAATGAGAACGGACGCGCTTGGGACTCTGACTCGGGGGGATGAGTGGGACATGGACAATGTATATGACCTAAACTTATGTACCCCCATGATGAGCTGAAATAAAAAAAAAAAAAAAGGCATAAAGGGCAAGACTTCTTTGAGGATGAATTTGTGAGGCCCTATTGTACTCTGTAGAATGGAAATCATTACATTACAAATTTAAAATATGTTAGTTCTATGCTCAAAATAATTAGGTATTATGACACAATTTAACACTGGTAAACCAGATTCAAATAAATTGAGATTACACAAGTAGTAAATGGTAGACCCATGGTCCAATTCTGGGTAGACCCAGAGTCTCCAATTTCCCCAAGACTATGGCTTCAAAACATTTCATGACCTTGTTGAGTTTCCTAGAATTTATCCATGAGAAGTTGCTAAGGAAACAAACAAACAAGCACAAAAACCTAAGTCAATTCTAAAGGAGTTTTAATAGAATATCATATCTAGCTAAAGGAATATAAAACTTACTGCATGGATCTGTTCATCTGTGGTATTGGGTATGGCTCTGGGCATCCCACTCTGAGAGACAATAATCAGGGTATCCAATGGAGAACATAAAAGATGGTACATGATCTGCAAACTGTCTCATCATGAAAAATAGTCAAAGGATTGAGACTATGTACAATAGAGTAAACTCTTAAATATTTAAAATGACTGACAAAATACCCAACTTATGAGTTTTCATCAGAAATCAGAATGTTAGAGATAAATATTAGTATCAAGCACAGAGGAATCAAGTAATTTGCCAAATGGCACAAAATAAAAGTTAAGTGATTTTTCTGATCTTCCAGAAAAGGTTTTCAGATTGTCTGTCTTAGGAATTTTAACCTATTATTCTTCCCACCACACTATTCTGCTTTTTATGATATATCTTTCTTCTCTTCTCGACTTTGTATACTTGCTATCCTATGGTATATGTGAGGTAAAATAATTGTCTCTGTAGCTCCAGAAGGAAGATTTAGACTGAGTCAGTAAAGGGCTTAATTTAATGAAATACTTGCAAACAATTAGAGCTTTTCAATTATACTCTCAGCTTCTTTAAAATATTGTGAATGCCTTTTTATTTCAAGTGTGTAATAAAACCTAGATGGCCATAAAACATAGATAATGTTTAAGGTCACTTCGAATTCCCATATTCTAATTTATAATTGAGTTATTCTCAGTATAATTTATTGGATTCACTAAAGCTAAGGAAAGCAAAAAGCAAACAAAAAGATGCTTATGGTGTTTAACATGGAGATTTATATAATAAACTGACTTTCATTAGCATAGCATTTTGCTATCATACTTCATACTTCTCTTTCTGGGTGCCTTCTCTTTACTGGCAGAGAAAAACAAATTCTAGTCCCATTCAATTTTTGTTTCCTTCAGTCCCCATTCAGGAAAGTATTTTTTCCTTTTTTATAGCTGTCTAAATCTAACTTATCCTTGAATAACTGGGTTAAATACCATTGCCTCTGTGCTGTTTACTTTCCAAAATTCAAATTTGGAATTAAGAATTTTCTTCTTTCCATTTCCAGTATTTTATAGCTAAATTATAGAATTTCATAAAATAAATTTTATTCTAATTACTTATATCCATGACTTTGTACACTATTCTGTGTGATATTAAAAAATCAAGACCATCTTGTATTTCTACTTTGACCTGATACCTCAAACTCCATCACTTCAATCTAGCTCCTTATACATGGCCAGTTTTTTTTTTTAACGTTATTTGAATTAAATTGAATATTTGAAAACTAACATTATTGACATATAACTGTCCAGCTTGATCTTCATTTATTACACCAATCAGTTCAAGCTTGTTATCAACTATAAAGTTCTTACAACTTAAAAGGATAAATACTTTCAAAGCCAAGAATATGGATCAACTTCCTTCTTATGTATTTCCACTTAATGTGGTGAAGTATCTTTCACTTTTAATCACTTTTATTTTGCCATTTGTAATTATTTTATTGTAACATTGGAAAGGGCTTCAAAGATGTTCTTCAAATATTTTGTACCTGTAGCGTCAGCAGTCTGTTCTTGGTTCTTGGTGTGCTCTTGGCCAAAGAATGATCAGACGCACCAAAAGCAAGGCAAGCACAAGGTGAAGTTTGTTGAGCAAAGTAAGATAACATCCTCCACAGACAACAAACAGGCTCCCTGTCTTAACAAGAGGGCCCTGATTATGGTCTGGGGTCCTATGTTATATTGCCTAGACTGGGCCCTCGTGGTTCAAATGTCACCATTGACCCAATTTGATAGAACAGTTGAGAGTTGTATAACCTGTCTTACTGTGCAGATGTGGATCTCCCATTAGCCTCTCTGAAAGCACATGGCGGGGGTAAACACAATGCATATTTAAGCTAATGACATGGCAATTAGCCTAAGTGCTCTAGCTCACCTTCCAGAGCCTATTGTGCCTCCATTGCTTAGCCTACAGGGCCGGGGAATCCTCTGAATTCTTTTGCAGTTGGCACACTAAGTTCTGATTGGCAGATTGGCTGGGAGGGAGTTCCCTCCTCCCCCAGGCGTGGCAATTGCTGGAGTGCCTGCCTTTGTCCTCAGGAGAGAGGGAGGTCCCTCACTACCCAACATACCTATTTCACTTATGCCATCCTTGTTAAGGATTCTAACAAGACTTTTCCTGGTACATCAATTATAATGTGGCCTGTGTATTCAACTGTTAGCTGAGGGCCAAAGATATTATGACAGTGTGGTACAACTTAAACCAAACATCTCCCATCACACTGTGCCTTATCCAAATATTATCTTTTTCCATCCTATATGCCCACACCAGAATCTCTGTAATTCAAAAAAATTGAAACCAGGACATTTTTCAAGTTCTCTTAGCTATTGAATGGTCTAGAGAGAAGACATGTATTCCTGATATGTACTAGAATACTAAAGATTGGCTATGATGTTAATATAATTGCAGAGATTTTTTTAACTGATATTTAGACAACCCCCTCCCTTTTCTTAACACTTCTTTTAAGTTTAGGCTGTGAATATTTTTCACAGCTCTAGTTACAAAGAAGACTATATTATTGCACTTTGAAACCAATTATTTAACACCTGTTTAATAGTAAATAAACATTAAGTGGCAGTTTTGCTATCATTCAAAACACCCTCTTCAAAAAAAAAAAAAAGAGCACTTTCTTCCTAATTAATTCAAGAGTGGGATTTTCAGTCACCATCTAGTTTTAACCCAAGTGTCAAGAAGCTTAAATATGTGATATTTTAGCAGTTAATAATATAAAGCATTATACTTCCATTGATAATGCTTCTGTTTATGTCTTACAGATTTACATAAAGTTACACAGCATCCCATCATTGTTGGCACTCTTTTTTCATCTAATGCAACAAGAAAATGTTTCTTACATTTGCTTTCTTGAGAGTTCCCTTTCAGTGGGATAATTACACACTCCTCTGACTTGTAATGATGAGAAAAACACTCAGGTTGCCAGATGGTATTATTGGTAATGGAGAAAGAAATAAAATAGAAATGTTCCATCACCGCAGGATCCACTATTAGTGGGGCAATGGATTTAAAAATCTTCACCAGATAAAGTTAGAGTGTGTGGGGAGTTTCTAGCTCAAACAATTTATTATTTTTTAATTTAAAAGATGTGAGAATAATTTGAATATTCATATAATTGTGCAATTATATTCTTTATCATTATACCCATATGACTTATTAAGATGTTTTAAACATGTTAAAAATATAATCATGTTTACATTTTCAAATAACAGTTCTAAATTATTTTCTGTTTTTCTCTCAAGTTGGTATTAACTTGTGACTCTTTAACATATTTTATCTAACGCTTTACATCTTGACAGCATTTCTACATACACTATCTCATTTAATGCTCATGAATCTCCTGAGAGCTACTTGTTAGTCTCATGCAATAAAATGAGAATGTCTATGTAGGAGGAAGCAACCCATCAAAGTCACACAGCTGGTAATTTGCAAAGGAAATACATGAGACTAACTATAAATTTCCTGTGCTTCCTACTGTCATGGATTTTCCTGGTTTAGAGAGCTGCCATCTGAAGGCACCTTTCAAAAATCTGCAATACACTACAGGAGGCATAAAACTTTTCATGAATGTGAAGAAGAAACAGATTTGTTTGTTGTTGCCACCCCCTTTCACATTTTCTTTTCTTTCTGATGTCATAATTGGAAGTAAGTCAACATTTTTTTTTATTCAGATAGTCTTTTTTATATTAATAGAGAACAGTTGCCATTTAGCAGCCTTTAATATACAGATGAATAAATGTTAAGACATGATTATTAAGCAACCTTAAAATATGTAGGGAGGGATTTTAGGATACTGTATTTGTTTCCACATAAAGGCAGCACAGTTCTGTTAAAGAATAAGATTATTTTATTACTCTTTATATTTAAGTGTGAATGACCTCTTTAGGTATTTCAGTAATAGCTTAGTGAGAGTCACATAGAGACAACATGTAAGGGTAAGTGAAAAGAGTATTTTTAACAATAGAATACTTTTCATGACAGAAAGTGATATAGTGAGAAGATTTATATAGGACAGAAATTGGTTAAGATAACCTATGGAAATCTTTTAGGAGCTGAAATGCAAGCACTATGTGTTAAACACAATGGTAGACATTTTCTATGTATTGTTGAATTCAATCTTGAAACAAACTCAGTGAATGAGGCAGTGTTATCCATTACCCCTTCCTACTGATGAAGAGACTGAACTTTAGAAGAGGCAAGTATATTGTTCAGTATTAAAAACAAACTATCCATCATCTTCAACAAATGGTGCTGGAACAATAGGATATCTAAATGTAAAATATAATGTTGGACTCCTTTCTCACAATATTCAAAAAGAAATAACTGAAAATAAATCACAGACCAAAATTTAACAGCTAAAACTATAAAATTCTTAGAAGAATTTAGAAGAAAACATAGGAGTACATCTGCATGACTTTGGATTAGGCAAAGATTTCTTGGGCATGATACCAAATGAAGAAGTGACAGAAGAAAATTTAGATAAATTAAACTTCATCAAAATCAAAAGTATTTGTGCATCAAAGAACACCATCAATAAAGTGAACAGACAACCCACAATATGGGAGAACATATTTCCTAATTAAATATATAATAAGAGATATGTATCTACAATATAAAGAAAAAACTCAATAAAAAGAAAAAAGTTAAAATTGGCAAAGAATATGAATATATGTTTCTCTAAAGAAGACATAGAAATGGCCGGGCGCGGTGGCTCACGCCTGTAATCCTAGCTCTGGGAGGCCGAGGCGGGTGGATCGCTCGAGGTCAGGAGTTCGAGACCAGCCTGAGCAAGAGTGAGACCCCGTCTCTACTAAAAATAGAAAGAAATTATCTGGCCAACTAAAAATATATATACAAAAAAATTAGCCGGGCATGGTGGCTCATGCCTGTAGTCCCAGCTACTCGGGAGGCTGAGGCAGTAGGATCGCTTAAGCCCAGGAGTCTGAGGTTGCTGTGAGCTAGGCTGATGCCACGGCACTCACTCTAGCCCGGGCAACAAAGTGAGACTCTGTCTCAAAAAAAAAAAAAAAAAAAAAAAAAAAAAAGAAGACATAGAAATGCCCGCTAAGCACAAGAAAAGATGTTCCATCTCATTAGTCATTAAGGAAATGAAAACCAAAGCCACAATGTAATATACTTCACATCCACTAGTACTGCTAAAATCAGAAAGAAAATGACAAATGTAGAAAAGAATGTAGAAAAATGGAATCTTCATACGTTACTTATGATAACACTGCTGCTTTTGCAAACAGTTTGAAAGTTCTTCAAAATGTCAAATATAGGGTTACTATATGACCCAGCAATTTTACTCATAAGCATATATACAAGAGAAATGAAAAACATGTCCACACAAAAACTAGTCACAAATGTTAATATTAGCACTATTCATAATAGTGAAAACAACCCAAATGTCCATCAACTGATGAATGGATAAACAAGATGTATTATGTCAATAATGGTATATTACTTGCAGTAAAAAAGAATGAATGAAATACTGATATGTGCTATGACACATATGAACCTGGAAAACATTGTAGGTGAAATAATCCATGAAAGACCACGTACCATATGATACCAGTTACACGAAATGTTCAGAATAGGCAACTATATAGAAACAGAAAGTAGATTAATAGTTGCTTAGTACTGGGTAAAGGGAGTGTGGATTGGGAGTATGGGTATGTGTTGAAGTGATAAACTTTTCTAAAATTGGACTGTGGTGATGCTTTCATAAGTGTGAATATACAAAAACCAAATAATTATATATGTTAATAGGCAAATGATATATTATGTGAATTATATCTTAATAAAGTTCTTTAAAGAAAACTGACGGGCTATGAATCTAAGAAATTTGGCTTCAAATTGCCACAAGAAAATATGATGAGAGGTCTTTACTGATAGTCTGCTGAGCAACTATATTAATTATCAAAGGGCGAAACATTCCTGTTGCCACTTAATTTTTTTTTAATTTTTTAATTTCTTTTTTTTATATTTCTTTTATTTTTCTTTGTTTCTTTTTTTTTTTTTTGAGACACAGTCTCACTGTCTTGCCTGGGCTAGAGTGCCGTGGTGTCAGCCTAGCTCACAGCAACCTCAAACTCCTGGGCTCAAGCGATCCTTCTGCCTCAGCCTCCCAGGTAGTTGGGACTACAGGCATGTGCCACCATGCCTGGCTATTTTTTTTTTCTATTGTTAGTTGTTTGGCTAATTTCTTTCTATTTTTAGTAGAGACGGGGTCTCGCTCTTGCTCAGGCTGGTCTTGAACTCCTGAGCTCAAGCAATCCTCCCACCTTGGCCTCCCAGAGTGCTAGGATTACAGGCGTGAGCCACCGGCCACTGCACCCAGCCTCCACTTAATTTTTTAAGCCTATTGGAGAAAAAAAAATCATGCGTCATGTCTAGTCTTATTAAATATAAAACTGTTTTGTCTTGATTTTATTGAAGGTTAAGATGTACCTATATATTAATTCTGATTAAAGAATAAAATCCATTGACTAAAGCATGTGGGTGTACACACACACAAGACTGTGTGAGAGAGAGAGAGCTATGTAGTGTATGAAGAACTTGAAAATAGAAAGGAAGCTCAGATATAATTTGTAGAAGCCTACCAACTATTGATAAGCTCATTTTCATATTACAAAAATATGCATTTATATTTCTTTGAGAGATTTCTTTAAGTCTAGATTCTGTCAGGCATTTGAAAACCTAAGAATAAGTGGCAGACCATCTTTTATATTTTACCCATAATTATGTTATTTTGCTGATAAAGGTATCAGCAGTCCTCACTTTGACTTCACCAGTCACTCTAATGGCTGTGTTCACAGTATATGTATGTATAGACCTTCAGCTATTAATTCACTATCATTTCCTTTCTCCTTTACATTATTATTTAGAGACTGGTTATTAATTAATTTTGGTAGTCAAAAGCCAAGGATTTCAGATAAACAATGCATTTCAGAATGTTTAAAAATCACTGAAATGGTAGAAGGCAGGACTGTTAGTGAAATACATGTTGGAAGATGCACATTAAGGTCTATAACATTGTCCTTAACTGCAGTTATATCACTACCTTTTTATTGATATTGACTTTATGTTAACAAAGAAGAATTAATTGAGTGATTAGAGTCCTAATTCTATACATTCTTCATGTAGGCCTCAGAGCAAAGAGATCTCAAGGTTATTTCTTGTGACATCTATGCCCTGCATCATTTCAGGTGAAGACAAAATCCCTAGAGCTTGGATAGCACGTACACAATGTTGGATCTCTGTATGCTTGTAGGGTATTACCCTAAACAAAACCTTATTCCCTGCTGGAAATCTGTCTTGCACAAGTTTCATTGCAAGTTATTTGTCCAATTTTTTCTTTAGAGGGGAAGGTGATATAAAGGAAAGAAAGGAGGGAAAGATGCTGATTTATTTTAGGCACTTTAGCTCAATTTGCTTTTACTTGTTTGGGAAATTGCTTTTTCAATGCAGAAAAATGTGTTGCAGTGAAGTAATTCCATGGGTTTGATGACACTGCAGTGTGTTTCTTCCCTGTATCTGTTATAAGTGTAAATTAAATGCAGGAACTGCAGCATTACCATTATTTACTTCCTTTTATTGCTACTCTTTCTTACCTACTAGATTACATGTGTGTTAACTGAAGTTACTGTTTACACTTATTTAACAGTATTGACTGAAATAACCCTGAATCTCCTCCAGTGAGGACTGATTTAGCTACAAATCACTGTTCCAGCTCTGAAATCATTAATCAGCCTTAGGCAAGATCCATTATGTGGGATTTCAGCATAGAAGAAATATTAACAGTTCCCTGGAAGAAACGTTACCATCACATTGGCTGTGACTCCCTGCTGGAGCAGCAAATTACCCTCAAGTAATAATTATAATACATTAGTAGAGGTTTAATTTCCAATAAGTGCTGTCTGTTTAAGAAATGGCAATCTCAGCATGGCTCAGAGAACAATAGATCATGTTATCAGCAAGAATAAACCTACATGGAATTAAATGAAAGATAATAAAAAATTCATTACAGTTTGAAAACTGTAGAAAAAATAGAAGCCAATGAGAGTCACTCAGTTGTATTTTTATGGAAAAACTTTGTGTTTATAGATTATCTCACTGGATGATACTAAGTATAGCTGTGAATTCTTCTTCTTAACTTTAGTTCATAGCAAAATTCTTAATTTACTAGTTAGTAACAATGACAAGTTAGTAATAGTTTTTTTTCTGAAGGGTGGAAGATACTAATGAGAGTAACAAAACTAGAGGGAAAATTCATTCTCTACTCAACTATGTAGACTAACTCACTTTTGGCTTCCAAACTAATATTCCAGTAAAAACTTTCAAAAATATAAAAATTTTAGAATTTCATACAAAGTCTTTTCTTACTGAGATTAATTCTACTTTAGGCAGACAGCAAATTTTTTCTTTGTATTAGGCTTATCAATGGTTTCAAAAGATAGCTGGTTCCTACGAAGTGTTAAAATAGTCTGAGTTCTAGGAAGCCAGCAAATCTCCACTTAATATTTTGAATAGAACCTCTATTTATACAAGGTACCATATTAGAGACTGCTATTGTGTATGTTGCATTCTGTCAACCTTTTTGAGTGAAGTGTAAAATAAGCATAGATGTCAATAAGACTTGTTTAATTTTAAAATATAATATGGGTTTTATTTATGCTTTTTAAAGTTTTACCAAAACTATTCATTTCTTCCAAAATTATTAAGTGTATAGGCAATGTCCACAAATATTGACATGATAACAAAGATATTCTGAAATTTTGGTGTTTGTAAGTGTCTTGTACTTAAGCACTCTATATTGTAAAGGCATTTTTATTTTAACAGCTAGTAGACTAAGTTCTCCTACTGAACAAGTTCTAGCACGCTGCATAAACCAGATTACATATGTGCCACTACTTGAAAATTGTTCTTCGGGTTCAGTGAACTATTGATTTAAGGAATTCAAGGTGATTCTATTACTGGGTAAAGAGATTCATATTTTCTTAACACTGTAGAGTTTGTAGTTTGATTTATGTGTCCATGAATGTGTATACTTAGAGACATTTTTTCCCTTCTGTTTTACTATTTGATGGATTTCATGTCATACTGTCACATGCAAAAACAAAAAATGAAAGACAACTGTACAAGTATGTTCTGCCATCATTCTACAGTGAAACACACATTAATATTAAATTTACACCAATTTTGTCAAAAACCAAAACCTAACTCTATCTAATAAATCAGATATGAAACCTAGCATAAAAACTTATCAGATTTCTCAGAATTTGAAACAATTATAATCTTTCAAGGCTTATTATATTTAGCAACACTTTTGGAAAATATATGCCTTTACTTATAGATCTTTGGAAGGGAAGAGTGTACAGAATCATTTAGATAATTTTAAAAGTTGAAGTTAGTCATTAGCTCTAAAAGATTCACAAATTGTCCCTTTTATAGCTGAATATTCACCATCCCTTAAAAATTATTTCATAAATTCATTACAACTAGAGCGATGTGACAGATCACAATCCTGCAGCCTCTATTCCACCTCGCATGCAACACAATGATCTCCGCTAATTGCCTGAGAAAATAGGATTCAGGCATGCAACTTATCAAAAATGCCTTTTACACTATCAGATTTTTCTTTTTTAGGTTAGAAGAAGATGAAACACAATTAAAAATGAACTTTACTGTTTCATTCTCATTTTTAAAATATGATTACAGTAATAAGAAAGAAATATCTCTATAGCATTTTGTAAGAATATATATACAATCTTACATAAGTAGATACCTAGGTGCTTAAAACCAGTTATTGCTGTTGTATCCGAGAGTACTACAAAAAATGTATACTTCCATGGTATCACTTCCTTTAAAATATAATTTTAGAGATTATCTATTTAGAAATAACTCAAGAGTTTTAACCAGGAAGTAATTAATTAAAATTAGTGGATTTCTCAGGGACCTTCTACTTGAATGCACAGCCCATGAGCATTTATTTGCACTTGTGTAACAAAATATCAACCTTGGAGTTTTTAAAGTACATTTTAAAAAAATCTAATAAATATAAAGTAGTCATGCTTCCTAAATATCAGAGTACTAAAATACTTGTGAATCAGTGGAGTAAAACATTTGGTATATATTAATACTAAATATATAATGATGTAACCCCAAGATGAAACTTTTCAGGGCAACAGAGGATGAGGATTAGTGAAGACTCCATTCCAGAAATCAAGGGAAAGGAGATAAAGCATGAATAAGTATGCAGAAGAGGAGTGAGTAGTACATATTATATAACTCCAAGGGCTCGATATGGCTGCCCGAAGTGTATTTTGTAGAAATTACTGAAGCAACCAACATGGTAATCCATATCTTTTAAAATCTGATTGTCAAGGATTCATATTATAACATGGTTTAGTTATAGTTATTGAAATAGTAGGAAACACAGAATTAAGCAACTGGATTTCATTTTAGAACTGCCATTTTCCAGTTTGTGTCTTCAGGCGAGCTGTCAAAGTGGTCTGAGCTCCTTTCTTTGTCTCTTATATAGAATAGTAATATTTGAACTGGCTGCTACCTATTATTTTTATCAAACTTAGAAGAAACAATGTCTCAATAATAATAATACCAATAACACCAGATAATGATCAACAATAATTATATCAGCAATAATAATAGCAACCAAGTTTCTTTTGCACTCACTACATCAGTATGCTAAGTGCTGTTTATGTGTATTTCATTCATTACTTTTTTTCAGCACAACTCTCTGAGATATTTAATATTATTGTCTCCAGTTTTGAGTGAAGAAAACAGAGAAAGAGTAAGCTACTTACCAAGGTCATACGGTTAGTGAATGAGGCAGGCACAGTCAGGTCTGTCCAACTCCGGAGTCCAAGCCGGAAGAGAAACAGTGTGTTGCCTGCCTTCTGTCCCTGTGCCATCCCCATCCCAGCTTGAGTGACTGCCCTGGTGTTGTTTACATACTCTGAAGATAGACCTTAGCATAAGACATTGTTGTTACCTGTTTACCGTTTGTTCCTCCAGGAGCTTGCCTTCTAGTTCAGTGTTAAATAAATACCATATAAAATAAATGAGGCAGTGAATGCTCAGAACTTATACAGACATGTGGTCCAATGTTGTATTGGTTTTATACATATTAAATGCAGAAAAATATGATTATATTTTATACGTAAACAGCTCAATTAATAGAAATAGTCTCCTTAATTCTTATATGTTAGGTGGATGGGTCTTCACAATTTTGCCTGTATTAATATCTTTATAAAATATTTTCTGGAGAGTAGCATCTAGGTAATATATACTCAACTAGAATAATGAGGCAATAGAGTGACAAGTCATTATTCTTTATAAACCTCCATTATTTTAAGTTGTTATAATTATCAATTAAACTAAAATTTAAATTCAGTGATATATATATACTATGGACAATATTTTTACTATCCAAATAATTTGCCCGGGAGATCTGCCCTATGTCAAAAGCAATACAATACTATAATAAGATGATTAAATTAATGCATTAATTAGTAGAAATGTAGTGTGGTAGATAATGTACGAATAGACTGAGCCCTGGTCACAAGGCTTTTTTTCCCCTCTATACTTGAGAATTTTGGAAAAGACAAATCCAAGGTTGAAAACGTTCATGTTATCATAACATATAGTAAAAGGGCATTAAAAATTTTAAAACACATTCTTTTCTAGAGAAACAAAAAATAATTTTTTTTGTTTGTTTTTGCTGTCTGTGAAATTCCTAATTCTTTTTACCACGTGAGATTTCATCATGGTAGGAATGAACACATAATAATTCTGATTCACCAATTTTCTAATTTTCTTCATGAGTAAACCTATTTTCTTATAATTTCTTAAAATTATACCTGATAGTTTAGTGATAATAAGGAGAGTGACATCATTGTATTCATTTAGGAGATGAATTATTGCCATGTGCTTTTAGTATGCCTAGCGGCATGTGTTTTAAGACACTGTAGTTATGGATTTTAATTGCAACACACAGCTGGTGATTAATGTGAATATGCCTTTTCTGATTGTCCCATGGATAACCTCAAATGTACTCCATGAACTTGGAAGTTTAACAAAGATGTATTGATTTCTTAATTTAATGGAAAATGACTGTGTAATATAAAATAATGCATTCATTTAATATAGTTACATTTAAGGATACAGATCTCTAAAACTCATTACTTACATGTATTTAAAGTAGTCAAGAATCAAAGGAGATAAAGAGAGAGCTTTCCTAGTTGATGTGGTAAAACCAAAAAATTAGCTCTTAACCTTTGGAATTTCTAAATACTGAAAATATACAAGTACATTCTTAGCATTTTTTGTTGGTCTTTCCATTTCCATTTGAAAATATCTAGTACTAAGTAAATTCAAATACTATATTAGAAATAAAAAAAACCACTTTGACCTTTTACTTTTATATTACCGCCTTCTATTAATATTACTAAGTAATAAAAGCAAAGATTTTTAAGGTAACTATAAATTATGTTTTCTGGTTTAATTTTAATTCCTTCTTTCAAAATCATTGAGAATGGGCATGTTTTTTATGCTTTCATAGGATTGAACTAATGATCTCATCATATATCATCAATTCATTCTTTATGAATCCTTGATTCATATGATCTGTAGAGTTGGCGAATAAAGATAAGTGTTTTAAATCTTAAAAACAAACACTTTTAATCTTGTAAAATTTGTATTAGTTTTATAATATCACTGAGTTTATTGTTTCTGTGGTTTTTAACAGTAGTAGTAATGGCTTCATTAAGCTGTTCAGTAATATTTCATTGCTACAAGCTCTCCAAAGAAAACTTCTGTGCATAGAACTTGCTTCTGTGCATACTAAAGTTTAGCACCTAAGAAATAATTTTAATATTTTATACAATAAATGTTGGTTTGTTGAGGATTTTTCTCAACTAGGTATATTAATGAAGAATTTATTCAAGATTAAATGAAAATATCTGTGGTTCTGGCTAACTGAAGAAACAACGTTGTGGATTACATGTTCTTGTTTTCCCCTGAATTCTTAAATTAAAGCCCTAAGCCCTCATGGACATGGAATTAAGAGGTAGGGTGTTTAGGAGATATGTAGGTTTAGATGTATGGAGTCATCATGTTGGGATTAGTATCATTATAAACAGAGGAAGAGACAAGAGCTAGCTCTCTACTTCCAAGGAAGCCCATGTGAGGACATATCCAGGAAGAGGCCCTCATCAGAGCAGGCCCAAGCTGGCACCCTGATTTCAGACTTCTCAGCCTCCAAAACTATGAGCAATTTATGATGTCTAAGCCACCAAGTCTATGGAATTCTGAGCAGCTCAAACAAGACAAGCAACAATGCAGAAATGGTTTGCAAGAATGAAGGGAGGGTCATATAAGTAGTGTTTGGTGGGGGGACAGCTTCAGGAACCACATTAGTAGGTTTGTTGGGGCTCTCTTTATACCTCTCTCCTTTCCTGCCTATGTGCCCCCATTGACATTTTCCCAATCTCTAGCCTAGTGCTAGGGTCTGAATGTATGTGTCCCCCCAAAATTCATATGCTGAAATTTAATCCCAAATGTAATAATATTAAGAGGTGGGGCCTTTGAGATGTGATTAGGTAATGAGGATTCTTCCCTCATGAATGGGATTAGTGTCCTTATTAGAGAGGCCCAAGGAAGCTGGTTTGTTCCTTCTGCCATGTGAAGACAATTAGAAAGTGCTATGAGCAAACGGTCCTCACCAGATACTAAATCTGTTGATATCTTGATCTTGGAGTTTGCAGCCTCCAGAACTGTGAGCAATAAATTTCTATTGTTAATAAATTACCCAGGCTAAACTATTTTCATATAGTAGCCTGAACAGATTAAGACACGTACCTACAATAGGATCTAAACTTTTGGCCCAGACATTAATGGTTAGGGGACAGGGTCAGTGGAATCAATAAAACCAGTGAATAAATCAACATATATCTGCCATCCAATCTAATTTGTGTTTTTCTATTTGCATCAGCCAGCAGGCTCAACTTCCATTCATACACTTTTTATGGTCTGAATTTCTATTTTGAATCAGTGTCCTGAGGTACTTTAAAATTATTAAGGTGGAAGAAACTAAGATAATAGACAACTGATTGCCTAATTTATATTGGAATGTATGATAGATTGTATAGCTGCATATATCATTGATGTGGTCTCGTCGAGTCTCAATGAGAGAAATATTGTTATTATTTGTTATTAAATAGAAGTAAAACATGCATCCAACCGGTAGTAGAGTTCAGTTGTTTTCCTCCCACCAAAAGAAATCCTATACTTTTATTCTCTGTGTATCTTCAAATGAAAATATTAAATCTATGAAGTGCTCTCTTAACATGCACTTATCTATAATAAAATTTATCACATTGTGAATGTTTATATGTCTTAATTGCCATCTAGGGTCTAGAACAAGGTCTTAATTTGAAGACATTGTATTATCCTTTTTATGTTTCTATTACTTAGAAGAGTGCTTCTAATACAATAGAATCTATCCATCCTCTGGTTGAAATGTTGGTGTTCAAAACAGAATCATCATTGAGTAGGCCTTCGTGAATGAGTAAACATATTCTGAATGACAAATCTGCATAAGGTGCTGTTCAGGGAGATACATGTTAAACACATTGTTATGACCCTTCTCCTAAGTCTAGTGGGGCACATAGGCAATCAAAAGGTCCTGCAAGAAAGTGGGAAATCAGAGTTTAAGGTCTCCAATGAAATGTTTTATTGGGCCATGAGCATTCATGACAGTGTATTTAGGGTTGTAACCTAATGTTTTCCTGACAGTAGCAAACATATTGGTTATAGTAATTTAAATTTCTGATGAGTTGTGCCTCAGTAATGTTTATTAGCAATTTCACATTATCTTATTTATCTGACATTATAAAAATTACATATCTGATGTTGCAACAACAATAAAAACAACATAATACTGATGAACATATTATTTTATTTTATGAGTATGGGAATTTGTTGGCAATAACTACCAATTCAAATTGGTTCAAAATAATTTATGCAAATAGCATTATCTCTAAATATAGTTGATTAATTGGTTTTGATATCTTATACTACTTTGCTCCCTTCTATGTTTTTTAAAGGATCTAAAGTCATTTTTAATAATAATGTTATAAAATATAAAATTCAATACAATTAAAAGAATTTGGTCTCAATGTCCCAAGTGCATATTAACAGAAGTAAACATATGAGAAGTATATATAAATGTATATTTAAAGTCTTGCTTGAATTTGAGCATTAACATTATTTGATTACAAGAAAATAAGCTTTTAATAGTCTACAGATATTAGTCTCTGTGTGTTCTTGCAATCACACATAATTATTCTGTTATTTTGCTAGTGCCTCTGTAAGGAAAAAACTTCTCAAAATAGTCCTTTGTTACCTAGATAGGCCCTTACATACCTAATATTGGATAAAAAGATTCTGGTCTAAAAGATCATACTTTTTAAAAAATTTTATATGAACTTGCTTGCTCAATTAAATACATTACTTAGAAGTATTTATACCATTTTTGTTATTTTTTTCAACAGAGTGTAAGTATAAAGTAACTATTTTTCCTTATTACTGTTAATCTTCAAAATTATCTTTATGAGCAAGTGCTCAAGTTCATTGATAGAAAAGTGATGCAAGAACTCTGAAGACTGAGTTCATATTCTCTTATGTAAATGATTTCTAAAAGCATTATGAATAAATGTACCTCATTATGGTTTGGGGAGATCTAGTGGATCTAGGTAAATTTCCTTCTAGTTAGAATAAGCAAAAACTCTATAAGGCCTGTTATTTGTAGGAAAATCAATTTCATTAAAAGTACAGTAATATGAAATCTATGTTAAGATTGTTCTTGTATACAAAATTTATCATTACAAAAGAATAAATAAAAAAATAAAAAAGTTAATCAAGTGGGCAAAAGTAGAAGAGGTATCTTAACCAAGGACAGGATTTTTAGACCACAGTCTTTTACAAACCAACAAGAAAAAAATTAGTGTCAATAATTAATATTCATTAAGCAATCCTGGAAGAACATTTGTTTTGCCAAAAGTTGTTACTCTACTTAAAATTATACTAGGCATTTGGGAACAATATGATGGTGTTTGTTTAAAAAATAATTAAGTTTGTTCTAATGTAAACTCTATGAAATATTTTTAAAACATAATCATCCAGCTGACAGTGTAAAATCAAATTATTTGCTAGGCACATTGGAGTGCATCTGTAGTCCCAGCTACTCCAGAGGCTGAGGCAGAAGGATCACTTGAGCCTAGTTGTTCAAGGCCAGCCTGGTCAACATGGAAAGACCCCTTTCTCTAAAAAAAAAAAAAAAGAACAAGGTCAAATAGTATGTTGCATAACATGCATTCTAAATGTACTTATGATTTCAGAAGGACTGGAGGCATTACAATAAGAGCTGGAGTATGGATAATTGGCTTTGGGTACAGGGGTATCTTAAATATGAAAGATCCAAGAAGAAAAACAAAAACAACAATGCCCAGAGTCAGAAAAATGAAGACTACAGTTATCTAGGAGAGAAATTAGAGGTAAAAAAGAGTTTTAGGCAGTGATCAGCAATGACATGAAGTATAAAATATGATGCAAGTTGTGGAACGCCTTTATAACTTGGGAAATTAATCTAGACTTTATTCATATGCTTAATAGATGTAGAAAATATGATTGTGTTTTAATAAGACAAGAAGTATGGAGTATGGCAAAATTCAGAAATTTCACTTATTTAAACTTGACATTGATCTTATCATTCCTAGTCAAATGTGTTTGTCTCCCAACACATGTTTGACAGGATGACCTACTTTTCTTACCCCATTTTCTGGTGCTTTAACAGAATACCACAGACTGGGTGATTCATAAGGAAAAATGTATTTGGCTCACAGTTCTGAAGGCTAAAAGTCCAAGAGCATGGCATCAGCATCTGGTGAGGGGCATCAGCATCTGGTGAGGGCCATCCCATGGCAGAAGGGAAAAAGGTGAAAGTGAGCCAGGAGACAGAAAGAGGAAATCAGGTCAAACTCATGCTTTTTATCAGAAACCCACTTCCAAGATAACTAACTCAATCCAGACAGGGCATTAATCCCTTTATGAGGAAAGAGCCATATGGCTATAATGGCAATTAAGTTTACAGCACATGAACTTTTAGGGCACATATTCAAACCATAGCATTACCTTTATTGACTAAAGACAAGCTTTGGTTATGGTAATATGCAGATAAATAAATGGCCAATTGTTGATGGCATAAGATAATCAGTGGTCATCAATTAGCTAGCTTCATTTCTTGGGAGAGGAAGAGATGTATCTTCTACCTACATATATAAAGGTGTTTCAGTGAAGGTGGTATAGTACAGGGTAAGCCTACTAGATGGACCTTGTAAAGGAGGCAGAAGCAGTGATTATAGCAAAATGGAAGCAAGATAGAAGATATGTTTCTTGTTCTAAAAAATGCCAACGTGTACCCAAAAAAGAAAAAAAAATTAGAAAAGTAAGGATGTTGTGTAACAGTCACATAGACTACTACTTGTTATTAACCAAAAACTTTTCCTCTGCTTTCTTCACTCAGGGTAAGCTTGCCTTTTCCAGCTTCCCTTTCTATTGCTTCCAAGCTTGGCCTATAAACATCTTTTATTCCAGTGGTTTTCAACTGCAGGAGATTTTTCTCCTTGGGGGACATTTGGCAATAGCTAAAAGTATTTTTAATTGTCACACTGGGGAGTAAACTACTTGCATGCAGTGAATACAAGTCAGGGATGCTGCCAAATATCCTATAATAAGCAGGACAGTCCCCTACAACAAAGAATAGTTTAATTCAATGCCAGTAATACTGAGGTTGCGAATCCCTGCTGTATTCTATTTTCCATTTGCTGTCTGTATATTTGGTGTTTAGAACAAACTAACTCTGGAGATCTGTTTTACAACATGGTCCAATATGATATTGTGCACTTAGAAATTTAAGAAGATAAATCTACAAGTGTTCTTACCACATACACACACACACACACACACACACACACACACACAAAGCAAAGAGACACAAGGAAACTTTTTGGAGTGATGGATATGCTCATTACCCTGATTCTGGTCATGGTATCACAAATGTATGCATATGGTCAAACTAATGAAACTGTACATTAAATATGTATAAGTTAAATATATGCAGTTATTTGTATATCAATTATACCTCTATAAAGCTATAAGAAAAACAAATTTGTGAGAAAAAAGCAAATTTGTATGATTTTGTCATTCTATATTAATATTACAGTAGCAACCCTAAATTAATAGAGAAATAAATATATTACTGATATCCATATAAGTATCATAAGATAATTCCTCTAGAGGAAGATAGTCAGAATTAGAATTTTTTTTACAGAAAAAAATTAATACCTACTACAATGCAAAATAAAAATTCTATTTTACTTGTAAGATTGACAATTTTCACTTTGTGTGCTATTTAGACTGTTGTAACAAGAAGGAGGAGGAAACAAACACCCACATAACTGAGGAAAGTGCAAATAAAAAAGAAAAGTTGAGGTTATTTTAAAAATATATCAAACCTTAAAAAGATGCATAGTCCACTTGGAATTTATATAAAGGAAATATTTATGAAGTCTATCTTAGTAATATTTATTTTAGGTAAAGCCTGTAAAGCACCACAGTTTTTGAAAATAAAATAGCTTAATAGCTATTTTCTACTATTAAGCATCATTGGTATCTTAAAATGGCATATCGTATTATGTAGAAATATATAGAAGGAAACTAGAAAGGGTTTATCATCCAAGAAGAAAACAGTGGTTATTTCTTGGTGGTGCAAGTGACTTTCTTTTTTATTTTTATCTCTATATTCTAAATGCTATAAAAGTCACTTTTGTAATTGTAAACTATTTCTTATGCTGGAAAAAACATGCCATTAAAAGCTGCTGGGTCTACATCCTACTTAAAGTATGGGACTTCAAGAAAGTGCTGTAGGACTTTTCCTTTAGGGCCGCTCACCAATGTCTCCTTTGCTTTGAAGCTTTTCTTGCATTTTACCTTTTGCTTAACTCCTGCCTATACATTTTGGCTGGGGGTGATAGTAAAAGACTAAGAAAAGTGGCTTAAGAGTAAAAATCAATGTATGAAATAAGCAGGGAGGTAATATAATTAAATATATAATGTACAGTCTCCCACACTACTTCATAATTCTCTTTCTATGCCATAACATAATTACTGTATGTTAAGAATAGGCTCCGCCGCTTATAACATGAAACCAAATCACACTTGCTCAAACAAAAGAAAATGTATTTTGCTCATATAAGAAGAGATTTGGAAGTATATGGCATCCAGTTTGGGTTCTGGGCTGCACATTGGAATGAAATGCCAGCAAAGCCAATCATATTTTTATCCTTGTGGTTCATTCCACAGTAGCAACTCTTGATCATAATCAACTTGCTGGTGATAAGCGGAGGGCCTCAAGGCAAAAGATTCATGCAGACTGAGTTTGTGTCATTTAGAAAAGCTTTGCTGGCAACTTCTGCTTACACTTCATTGTTCAGACCTGGGTCACACGGCCACCTTTAGTTGCAAGAAAGGCAAGAAAACGTAACTTTTTGGTTGCGTATATTGAGAAGCCTCACCTTCCCTAGTAAGGAAGAAGGGGGAATATATATTGGGTGAGCAACTATTCTTGTCTGCTACAAATACATATTCCTTCTCTTTTCTCAGCTGTCATCTCTCTATCCAGCTGTACACTTTCAGTATCTCTAATTTTGAATTTGGATATATATTTAATCACTTAAAACTATTAGTATTTCCTTCAGCTTTGAATGAGAGAAAAAAACAATTTATCTTCATTCTTCTAGCACCAATTCCTGGGGTGAAGCTTCATTTTACAAGCTACAAAATTAACTGTATTTTGACCAATCCACAGATCTATTTAAGGAGAAAGTATATTAGTATGCTGTATTTGAGAATGGATTCTTGATGAAAAATGGCTAAAGGAAAAAATGTAATTTTACTTTCATCAGCCAGAGGAAAAGAGCAAGTGTTATGAAAACACATTTGAAGACCTATACCAGTAATGAATCTTGGTGCCTCAAGTGAAACTAAATGCTTGCGGTACTGCAAAATATGGAGGTGCCTTAAAAATCTGGAAATAAAATCAAACGGAGAAAAGGAGTGAGAGAGAGGGGTTGAAAAAAGAGGAAAGGCGAAGAAGAGAGAGGAGAGGAAAGAGTAAAGATAAAGCAGAGATGACAGAGACAGAAAAAATCAGCAGAGACATCTGCTATGGTTTGAATGTCCCTTCCAAAATTCATGTTGAAACTTAATCCCCAATGTGGCAGTATTGAGAGGTAGGGCCTTTAAGAGGTGATTGGCTCATGAAGACTCTACCTACATGAATGGATTCATCCATTCATAGATTGATGTATTAATCATTTATCGATTGGTGGATTAATCCCTTATCATGGGTGGGGAGCTGGTAGCTTTATAAGAAGAGGAAGAGGCACCAGAGCTAGCATGTTGGTATACTCAGCCCCACTGCCACATGATATCCTGCACCACCTCAGGACTTTTCAGAGTGTCCCCAGTAATAAGAGGACCCTCATCAGATGCAGACCTTCAACCTGGGACTTCTCAGCCTCCATAATTATAAGAAATAAATTTATTTTCTTTATTAGCTACCAAGTTTCAGGTATTCTGTTATAAGGAACCAAAAACGAACTAAGATAGCATCAAAATGGAGATCAAAGAGAAGAATAAGAGGAAGATATTCTTCAATGAGGATTAAAAATAACTCCTGTAATTATAGAATTAAAGTTAGAATGATAAGATACAAAGGTTTACATTTTCTATAATAAGATAGTATAAGCCAGTAATAATATACATTAGAAAGATTAAGTAGCACAATTTAAATAATTTTTATTGAAGAAAAGACAAAGTAGTATTTTCATATTTTCTGAACCATTATGGGTTTTATAAAATCATGGATAATTTGAGGAATTATTGTGCTTTTTCTTTTCTTAATATGATCTAAATGTTCTTTCTCTTCTTATACAGATAAAATAATCACGTTGACATTAAGTGAATTTCTTTCTAATTTTTTGATACAACTTAAAGGTACATTTGAATGGGAAAAGAAGCAAAAAGCAAATGAAGTGAATAACTGACTATAATTATTACCAATATGTAAATCAGACATGAGGCATATTATCCTCAGAACACACTTCAAATCTTCAGAGCAAAAAATGAGCAGGTTCTTAAAATTCTATGAATCTTTTAAGTATTGCATTTGAGACCTTGATATAAATCCATTCACTCTGGACACATTGCTGCTCTCTAGCTAAGAAGGTAACTATTCATAATTATCAAATTAGACCTTTAAAGCAGAACCCATTATAATAAAAATCAGAATAAATGATAATGACCACACATAGCTTCAAGTCCCAGAAGGTAGACCCAAGGAGCCCAGTGCCCGGTGGGGTATATTATATCACTGCCAGGCTACTGATTCCCAACTACTGATGGCAGAAACTTTATTGCCAATAAAATATCACATTAATTCCCTTGCCTAAAGTCACTGATTTTGCTTAGAAGACAATTCCATTAATTTACTTATGAGTATATACTTTCAACTTTGTCACATGCACAAAGATGACAATGCAGAAATTAAAGAAGAAAAGAACATTGGTAATAATTGGTAATAATTCAGAATTTACAAATATAAAAATCTGTGTTAACACAGAAAGTGCATATTACTAAATTAATATGCATCTGTTGCAAATTCTGTCCAGAAGGATCAATGTGTGCAAAGATCCTGATATAGGAGTGAGAGGAAGGGGACATGGCATGGCCACTGCACACAGTCGATAATTAGCTGCAGTGTAGATTGAGGTAGGAAGTCAAAACCGGTTAGAGTCAGAGAAAAGAACAGAATATACAAGGTCTTTTGGTTACTACAGTGTTGTAGTATAGTTGGAAGTCAGGTAATATGATGTCTTCATATTTGTTCTTTTTGCTTAAGATTGCTTTGCTATTCCAGCTCTTTTTTGATTCTAAATGAAGAGTAGAATTACTTTTTCTAGATCTGTGAAATATGACATTGGTATTTTGATGGGTATTGCATTGAATCTGTAAATCATTTTGGGTAGTATGGACACTTTAACAATGTTGATTGTACCAATCCATCAGCATAATATATTTTTCCATTTGTTTGTGTCATCTGAGATTTGTTTCCTCAGTGTTTTATATTTCTCCTTTTGGAGATCTTTCACCTTCTTGGTTAAGTATATTCCTAAGTATTTTATTTTCTTTGTAGCTATTGTGAATAGTATTGAGCCTTTCATTTGACTCTCACCTTGACTGTTATTGGTATATAGAAATGCCACTGATTTGTGTACGTTGATTTTGTAACCTGAGACTTTGCTGAATTTATTTATCAATTCCAAGAGTCTGTTGATGGAGTCTTTGGGATTTTCTAGATGCAAGATCATATTGTCAGCAAAAAGGTGATAGTTTAATCTGCTTTTTCCCAATTTGTATACTTTCTATTTCTTTCTCTTGTCTGATTTCTCAGGCTAGGGCTTTCAATAATATGTTGAATAGGAGTACTACACGATAAGGGTGGACACCCTTGTCTTGTTCCAATTTTTAGGGGGAATGCTTTAAACTTTTTTCCATTCAGTATGATTTTGGCTGGTGGGCTTGTTATGTACGGCTTTTATAATTTTGAGATATATTCCTTCTATGCCAAGTTTATTGAGGTTGTTTATCATGAAAAGTTGCTGGATTTTGTCAAATACTTTTTTTGCATCTATTGAGATGATCATATGGTATTTGTTTTTGCTTCTGTTTATGTGTGAATCACATTTTATTGATTTATGTATATAGAACCATCCTTGCATTCCTGGTGTGAAGCCCATTTGGTCATGGTGGATTATTTTTTGATGTGCTGTTGAATTTGGTGAGCTGGTATTTTTTGAGAATTTGTACATCTATTTAACCAAAACAGCATAAATGGGAATAAAAACAGAGACATAGACCAATGGAATTGAACAGAGAACTCAGATATAAAACCATCTACCTATGATGAACTGATCTTTGACAAAACAGACAACACTATACACTGGGAAGAATAATCCTTATTCAATAATAGTGCTGGGAAAATTGGATAGCCACATGCAGAAGAATGACGGAAAGGGCTAATATCAATAACCTACAAAGAACTCAAACAAGTCAGCAAGAAAAAAACAACTCAATTAGTTTGGGGTTTTTGTCTGTAATTATGTTATTTGCAAAATATTAAATAGCCAAAGCTCATGCATAAAAAAATTTAACATGACATTTTTAAGTTTTTTATCCTGGAAATTTGTTATGATGAATAGTTCTTAAAATTCAAAAGCTTCTAATTAGCAGCAAAAAATAATAGTAGTCTTTTAATAAAATTTTATGTGCCTGCCTCATTGCACTGTGTGTGCTTAACATGGGTTATTTTCAATTTTCCTATCAACACTGCTAAGATTGCATTTAGTGTCTCTCTCTCTCTCTCTCTCTCTCTCTTTCTCTATCTCTCTCTCGCTTCTTCTCTACCCACCCCCAATTGTTTTCCTACAAAATATTTGGGTATATCTGACTGCAATTTGTATAATGTTTTTGTGTTATATTCTTTACTGAGTTAAAACAGCAATAATTATTATATAGCATGGCTCATTTTGTATGATCAAAAAATCTACATGGATGAATTAAGATTCCAACAGAACCATACACTAAAGTTAAAAAAAAGCTGAAGAGATTTTTTTATTTTAAAGTAGGTGATAAAATGCCATTTTGCTGAAGATTTTAAATCAGCAAAGGTTATTAAAATGAAATGAAGCATTATTATTATACAATGGGCTCTCATATGAGGGACTGAACTTATTTTTAAGACTACGTGAGTATGAGTCTTCCCACTTTACAAATGAGACAGATAATTCTGACAGTGATGGAAAATAAAGTCATTCAACCAGTAGTGTTGGCAAACCACTTATATCCTAAAAACACACATATCATTATTTTTACAGTTTACTATTTTGTATCACTGAATATCATTTATCATAAATTTAAACACCTTTATGTTGCCATAGGCTATTATGAAAAATAGAAAATATTCACATTTTTAAAGTAAATTACTTTTTACAAATAAAAGTACTTAAGACACACTCAGGTAGTGGTTGGGAGTATTATGTGAGATTTTGGTGTGCAAAATGAAATGATTGGATGAAAGTTATCTGGGATATGTATGACCCTCTGAGAAATATCAGTTTCTTTCATTTCTTACCTTGTGTTTTTTAACTGTTTCTCATAGTTTCAATATGCTATAATTTTTTGTTTAGGTCATCTCCAGCTTTTCATTATTGTAATGTTGAAATGAGCATATATGTTTGCATAAAGCATTTCTATATTTAGAATGTCTATGGCTAGATTCACCAAGTAAAAACTTGAACCCAAGCATACAAATATTTTAGGATTGTTAATAAAATTATAAATTCCATGTCATTTATTAATGAAAGAGAGATCTATCATTGGTAAAATTTAGAGCAAAAAAATCGGATTGATTTCTGTTGTTGTTTTCCCTGCCCTTGCAAACAGTTTTAGAATCAATATTCTCACTGTTGACGAAAAATGACTATCTATTTATAATTATATAAATATTGGCAGGAATCAGGGTTGTTTTTCTTTCTCTGCCCAGCAAGTCACTTGCAGTATATTGGCAAATACTTCCCAGTGAAAAGATATGAAATCCTGTGCCAGGACTGCTTCTTTAGGGAATGGAACAGCTGACAACAAATTTCATCAAAACTTTTTTATTAAGGCTTACTACTAATTGACAGCATTCAAGTAACCTGTTTATGTCCTGGCTTTATGCTATTGCCATACAAATGAAATGTTATTGTAGGTCAAATGATTTATGTATTCACTTTCTGGCAGTTTAATTTATTTTTTAATAGAGTGTTGGCCAAAATCTATCATTGTTTATTTTGCCAGGATTCATTGCAAAGGTGCTAATGTCTGCCTGCCTTTTTATTTCATGTCTCCCTGGTTATGTCTGCCATTGCTACAAAAGCACATTCCCCAGTTCCCTTTATCTGCATGTTGCTTTCACATGAAGTTATTCAGTCAGTCTCCATTCCACTTCCGTACCCTGAGCTTATCTTTTCCTCAATTAAACTTTGGTATGTCATGCCTTAATCCGCTAGGGTGCTGGTTTTTCCTGAGCCCAAATGACAATTGCCTTCTGGGTGGTAATGGTTTAGCATCCACTAAAGACAAGTTTTAATATTGAAAAGATGAACTCTCATTTCTTTAACCAAAAGACTGAGTAATATGGGCAATAATGGAACTTTAATATGATTGGGTAGTATTCTTCCTGGGAGTCCTCCAGTCATGTTATTACTTACAGATCTGGGCACCATCAATTACATGTGGCTTTTCAACTTTTTCCACAATCCATACACAGGATAAGTTTAAAGGAACTCATATATGAAGTAGAAGAAATAAAATAATATGGTATATTTTCTTTTTAACTCTGAATTAATGATTCTTATTAAATATTGTTTTCTTTAAATGTTCATTTTTTACTTGTATAAATTGAAGCAATTTACTAACACTAGTAATCATGTTTAGGGAAAGATGTCAGGGAAGGCAGCATGTTGTTATAGAAATAAGTCTGTCCTATGTAGTGTAGGAATCTAATTTCTGGCCAGTGTGCTTATACTAAATGGTGGAATGACTTAATTTTATTATTTTGATTCCTTGATCTGTAAATTAAGGAATGGAGTTACATGATTGCTGAAATTTATTTAAAGATCTTAAACCTATGACTAGGGCATAATTAAAAGCAAAATCTGTCTGAAATAATTTTTAACATAAAAAACTTTTAGCTTTTTTAAGGTAAAAATCTCACAATGAAATGTAATATTTCCTTATAGTATTTGAACACAGAATATGCTTATTTGGAAATTGTCTAAAATTTCTACATTGGAGTAGCACTAAATAGAATAATCCTTGCTAAAACCCTTAATTAAAACAGTGAATGATTTTAAAAGAATGCTAGATTCTTACATTCAACCTAGATCATAAAAAGACAAACAGGAAAGAAGCTAGTTTCATTCGGGATATTCACTTGGCTGCAGCTAATTCTTTGTTAGGAATTAGATTAAGTGGTAGAGGACTCTGTGGTGTAGCTCTGAAATGATCAAGTATTCTCATTGATTGTACCATCTCATTAGCTTTCTATTTGTATAAACAAGGTTTCTTTGCTTCCTCTAATTGCATTAGAAGTATCAGACTCTACTGGGAAGCAGAAATCCAGATTCTAATGCAAGATCTTCGGAGACGTAATTGCAAAGTATTTAGAAAGTTGCTCAATTTAGATTCTTCAACTCCTTAATGTAAAGTAATGAAAATTTTCCCAGTTGTTGTTTGTTTGTATGTTTGTTTTTCCCCCTGAAAAAGCAAAGTGTATTTAATCAATGGACTTTACATAGTTACTACTACATCAACATTATATTTCATTTTTAAGGGTTAAAATCATTGCAAATCACTTAAAACCATTTAAAAACTCACATTTAAAAAAATATCCAAATGAAAACATTGCATTTAAATCATTGAGTAAATGAAGTGCAAAATATATTTTTAAATTACAGCAATTAATAAAACAATGAATTAATTTGGAAAGTAGTATTAGACACTGAAGCAGAAAAATTCCCTCTCAACATTTTTAGGCTAGCAAAAAAAAAAAAAAAAAAAAAAGGACTACATCACTGTTGGATTTTTTCCTAGTATTTAACATGATTTTCCCGATGGAAATATTATCTTAGAACTTCTAATATCTTGACAGATGGTGCCAGGACAAAATTGGTCAATATGTATTATGGCTAATATGTAAAATTTCTAAAATAAACTGATAAGAGAGAAGTAAAGTAATAATTACTGCCAGTCAGATATCAATCTCCAAGTAAGAAACCAGGTTGAAGTTTTAATGTAGTGAGGGGTGTGAATTTTCTTGCCCTTGTATAAATACTGCTCTATAATTTAACTGCTAATGCATAGTAATAATAAGTGATTGGCTCTAAGCCAAGCTTTGCAGTTAGAGTAACCCTGAAATAGAGCAACTTTCCAAATTACTTCTTGAGTGTGTTTTTGGTTTGTAGTGTTATGTGTGTTTTCATATAAATATGTGCTTACTTTGACCAGTTTTGTTGTCAGTGGTTGCAAAATAAGTTCCAAGATCTCTATGTTTTTAATGTTTTTGAGAAATTTATTTAATATTTCAATTATATTTTCCTTTAAAGCAAGAAATAAAGTCTGAATCCATTTAACTCCAATACATTTTTTATTTACATTTGCACTGAATTAGATCCACATTAGCAATAAGATGTTCTAAAGAATATTATTGGTACATATGATAAAATTTTACTATTGACTGTAACTTTAAGCCTTTTTTTGTTTGTTTTATTTCAGCATATTACAGGGGTACAAATGTTTAGGTTACATATATTGCCTTTGCCCCACCTGAGTCAGAGCTTCAAGTGTGTCATCCACCAGACAGTGTGCACCGCACCTATTAGGTGTGAATATACTCATTTCTTCCTCCCCCCCACCTTCCTGACACCTGATGAATATTACTACTATATATGCATGTAAGTGTTTATCAGCTAATACCAATTTGATGTTGAGTACATGCGGTGCTTGTTTTTCCATTCTTGTGATACTTCATTTAGTAGAAGGGGCTCCAGCTCTATCCAGAATAATACAAGTGGTGCTAGATGACCATTGGTCTTTTGTAGCTGAGTAGAACTCCATGGTATACATATACCACATTTTATTAATCCACTCATGTATTGATGGGCACTTGGGTTGTTTCCACATCTTTGCAATTGTGAATTGTGTTGCTATAAACATTCTAATGCAGACTGTAACTTGATAGTAGTGTTACATCATGTTAAATTTCTTGATTTTCATAAATGCGTTGTGTTTATATAAAATAATAGTTCTGTTTTTTAGAAAGTTCACTGAAGTATTTAGGAATCATAAAAAATGATGTAGTGAATGATGTCTGCAACGTAAATTTTAGTAGCTCTAAAAAACTACAGGTATGTAGGTGTTCATGATGTGTCAATGTAAGTTTATCAATTGTTATATATTGGGTATAAATTGTACCACACTTGTGGGGGATGTTGATAATAAGGGAGGCTAAGTATAAGGGCAGAGGTTATATGGGAAATGTCTATATCTTCTACTCAGTTTTGCTTTGAACCTAAAACTGTCCCCCAAAATAATAAAGCTTTATTAAAAAAGAAAAACCTATACCACATTTTATTAATCCACTCATGTACTGACGGGAATATGCTCACCATCAAATTGATATTAATTGACCAACACTTAAGTGAACATATAGTAGTGACATTCATCAGGTATTGGGCAGAGGAGGGAAATGGGTATATACACACCTAATGGGTGCAGTGTGCCCTGTCTGGGGGATGGACATGCTTGAAGCTCTGACGCAGGTTGGGCAAAGGCAACATATGTAACCTAAACATTTGTACCTCTGTAATATGCTGAAATAAAATATTATACTTTCTACAAAAAGAAGAAAAGCCTATGTATATGTATACAAGCATTTGTGTGTATGCATATATAGAGAGGGATAGTATGTGTGTATATATATATGTATATATATGTATGCGCGTGTGTATACACATGAGAGAGAGAAAATATGGTAAAGCAAACTGCACAAAATGTTAGCATTTGATGAAAATAAACAAAGTGGTGCAGTATTGTACAGGTGTTTTTTGTTCCATTGAAGGAATGCTATTGTTATTAAAATATGAAAAATTACATATATGTGCATAATATATAATTTTTAAGGTCAGCTCAGGGATCAGGCAATACATGCAAAGAGCCACATAATCTAATTGTAACTTTTCCCACGTGTAAAAATTCATTTCATTAATACCAGATAAAATCCACACAATCACACTATTATCTAATTTGCTAAGTGTTTTTCATACAACACTGTGAGTCATGTAATTATATCTCGTAGTCACACGTAGTAATCCAAGCTTTGAGATGCAGGCAATTTCTCTAAGCTAATAAACAGAAGGAGCAAACCTGGTACAAAATCAGATTCACAAATTCTGGTGTTATTTTTTTAATTTTTCATGTGGAAAAATTATCAAACTTCCATTTCAAACAATACAATTAAATGTGGCTGAGGTTTGTTCTATTCAACATATGGGGAAAAATCTATTTTATAATGGACACAGAGAAAATTATACAGATTTAGATCTTTGTTTAAAACCATCATCCCATTTTAATTTCTACTGCTGTTTTAATTCCCTGTCCTTAATGTGAAAATTGTCCTACTGGGTACTAAAGCAGTTAGATAAATTCACTTGTTACTCAAATTGACAATTTTATTAATAGAGATAAATTTGAACTGTTGAACTCTAAATGAAAAATATAAAATACATCACCCCTTACAAGGTTTTGCTTTGGAGAAAGCAATAGTAGTATGGAAGACTATTTCCTCTAGAGAAATGTACCTAATTTATGGAGAACAGTGGTTCTCACTTTTGCTACACTGCATGATATTTTTGGTTTTTCTCTGACTCTGACTCATTCAGCAGATTTTGACAAAACAAGGAAGGAGTTTTATTAAGAAATTGGGGAATAAGGAATCTCTAAAACTCTTCAAAAATAATTTTTTTTTCTTACCTGGGAGGGTGTCTTCTTTCTTTGAGACTGTAACCATCTGGGATTATCCTATTTGCTGCCTTTGTATTACCTCCAAAACAAGCATAAACTAAAACCAAAGATGTTGAAGATTCTTTTAGTTGTTCCAGAATAAAGATATTTGTTTTACTATAGCTGATTTCTTATCATGCTCCCTTAATTAGATATCTACAATAGATCAACTTTCTATGCACATACTATAGAAGAGAATATGCACACTTTCACATTAAAATTATAGACAAAGTTACATATGCAGAATATATACATAAGCTGTTTTTGCTCTGTATCAGTGGTTCAAACATTTAATTCATGGACATAAATCTAAGGCCAGAGTCAATAAAATAAAATATTTAGCAAGAAATTCATTACTCTTCATTAATCCACAGCAAGCAGAAAATAATGATGTAAGGAACCTGCCCCTCTGGGGAGGGAGGTGTCCCTTACACTAAAGGAATTTCTAGAACATCACTGATTGCTGTGTCTATGGTGTGTACATGTCTCTATCTAACCATATTTTAATCTAATTTGGGTCTCTACTGTAAAGCAACTGAAGGATAGATTGGAAGTAATGGAGTTAGCAGACCTTGAAATTCAGTATGGATTTTTTTTCTAAAGAAAAACAAAAAACAATATCATATTTAAGATGTAAAGAAAACACTCATGGAATGCAAATTAGTGAACATTTTCTATTCTAAACAGAGATGCTAAAAATTTCTTGTTTTTTAAAGTTCTTGTTAGTATTGTAAAATTTTATCCAATGAGCTCTTATGCTAAAAGCTTCTGCTCAAGTGACCTCAAAATTTAATCAATATCTTAAAGGATAGAGCCTAAATCTTGAACTAGTGAAATAACACAGTATAGAGTGAATAAAAATGTGATACAGGTATTATCTTTAGAAACAACATTTATGCAAATGTTTTGTCATCGGTAATGAATATCTACAAGGTAGGTAAAGCAATTTGGATTATCTTATTTTTAAATGAGAAAACCTGAGGTTCAGAGATCTTATATGTTGATTCAGGATTTTTCCATTTGTCCATTTATTTGAAAATGTATGATAAAATCAATTGGGATCACATGATATAGAAAAATAAGAGATAGTTCCTTTCCTCAAAGTGTAAGTCATAGACCAGGGACTACAGTTGGGGTTATCCTTTCTAATCTAGGGTACTTTCTTCCATAGTCACAGTCTGTTTTGAGTGGAAAGTTTCTCTAAGTAATCTCAGTTGTTTTTTTCAACTCGGATTCTCTTATTCTCTGAAATTTTATCAACATTGGACTTACAGGAAAATAAAATAAATAAAATAAAAATAAAAATAAACTAATTCTATTACTTTTGAATCTAAAATGTTTTTTCCATTTCTTCCATATATGTAGCATCTAGTCTTCTTCTAACCCAGGTGCATTTTGCTATTTTTGTCTCTCTTCTAAACTCATATTCTTTTAAAGTATGGTGGTGAACTGAATGAAATATGTTGTCACTCCTGTTTTGAATAACTGTATTCCTGCTGATGGCAGCTTGAGATAAAGTCAGCTCTTTTGGAAGCCACATCAAATCTCATGCATGTATTAACTCTACTGTGAACTGGAATATCTATGTATGTTTAAATGTTTGAATTCACATGGTCTCTGTCTCTTCATATGTCTTATGTAATTCATTGAATGTCAGCTGGGCACATAATGCTGCCCAGCAATTATTCAACATTTTTATGTAATCTCCTCACCAAGACCTCCTCTTCCTCTTTATTCTACTGAAATCAATTCCTTGCTCTCCATTTTTATTCTTAGCTATTTAATTTGCCAACCACTTTATTGGAGAACTTTAAGCAATAGATTATCAACACTCAGCTACCCCATATCAGAATCTATGTCCAAAGACTCTTTTCTCTCTCATTACCAGAGATAACCTTCCTGAGCCTCTTCCTGAGGCTGATCTCTTCACATGTATTTGACACTCTTACGGAGTCAAGGACATTGTTCCCATAATTCACTTCCTCCTCAGTAAGTTATCTTGCTCCGCTTGATGATTCCATTGGCATGTTTACATGCCATTATTCATTTATTTATAAAAATAAAATGAGATAAATCATTCTTTCCATATCATCTGCCACTATATTTCTTCCAGCTTTGTAGAAAAATTCTTAAAAAGAGTTGGTTATACTGATTGACCTCACCTCCTCTCTTCTCATTTTTCACTTAAATCACTTTTAATCAGCTTTCACCTCCACCACTAACTCCACAGTAACTGCTCCTGTATGGATATCATAATTCTTCACTAACTCTAATAATTAATTAGTTCTACAGATTCATCTTCCCTGGACTATGAAAGTGGTGACCACCTCTCATCCTGACTCACACACGTTCTTCACATAGCTACCAGGTCACCACAGCTTCTTAGTTTCACTTCGACTCACATTCTGAGCTCTCTAATCTTGTGTTCTTCATACCACCCCTTCTCTGTGATCTGCTAATGCAATAGTGCTCCAAATCTCAGTCCTTGTTCTTATTTCTGTCTACACTTCTTTCATTGGTGACCTCATTTAGTCCTCAGGCTTTAAATATCATCTTACCTGGGTTCATCTTAGGTCTATAGCCCCAGACAACATGTTTACCCTGAACTTTAGCCTCATGTATGGATGGCTGACATACATTATCACTTAAATATTGAACAGACACTTCAAAGTTAGAATGAGAGCCTGCCGGCAGAATAATGTTACCCCACATGCCCATGTGTTAGGCCCTAGAACCTGTCACTATGTTGCCTTACATGACAAAAAAAAATTTGCACATATGATTAATTTAAGAACTGTGATGGGGCAATTATTCTGTATTATTTAGGTGGACCCTATGTAATCATCTGGGTCCTTAAAAGTAGAGAACCTTCCCCCGCCTCATGGAGATACAACTACTGAAGAATGGTCAGAAAGATGCAACATTGCTGGATTTGAAGGCGGAGGAAGGAGGTACAAGCCAAAGAATGAGAGTGGCCTCCGGATGCTTGAAAAGGCTCAAATTTTTCCCTAGAGCCTCCAAAGTGGAACAGAGGCCTGCTACCACCTTGATTTTAAGCCAGAAAGACCCACTTTTGTCTTCTCCCCTCTAGAACTCTAAGATGCTAAATTTGCATTAAGTCGCTAAGTTGATGGTAATTTATTATGACAGCCATAGAAAACTAGTGTAAAGAATAAAACAAAAACTTCACCACAAATCGCTACTTGATTCACTGACAGATCGAAGGTCATTTTCAAAATCTATCATTCCACTGAATTACTAGGTTTTTTGTTTGTCATTTTCAGACCAAAAGATTTGAATTTACTTAAAGAACCTGGGTACTCTTTCAGGTTGTTGCCATCTTGATCTACATTGTTTTCTTTTCTAATTTCTTAGCAATACAAACTCTTCTGATTTATGCTTAGTCAATATTCTCCCTCTTTTTAATCCAAAAATCATTGTACTCAAAGGAGAATGAGAAAATTTGGACATAAATTCTCTTACTTTCTTTTACTTCAATTATTATTACTTTCTATGCTCAGATTATTATTTTCTTTCTTCTTCCTTTTTAATTTGCTCTATTTTGAATGAAATTGAGTTTATACTTTGGGAAATTCTGTTATAAAGCATTCGGAATAAATTTAGAATTATAATTCATTTGTTGGTGATAAATGTCACCATAGAAATATTTCCCTATCAAATTAGCTTAAAAAATGTGGACTAGCTAAATCATAATACTGTGAATAATAGAGTAATAAAAATTCATGTACCTGCAGTAATTAACTGGAAGCCATGAAGGGCTTCAGTTTTAAGTAATGTAAAAATCACATGTCGTGTCTCAAGAAGAACCAATGATTTCTGTGCATTAAAAGAGCTCTGATTTGTGTGTGTGTGTGTGTGTGTGTGTGTGTAATATTATCGAGGTTTCGCTTATATACAATAAAGTACGTAAATCCAAAGTGAACCCTTGATGATTGGTATATAAGTGTATGTAATCAGCCTCCAGATTATGATATGAAGTACTACACCCCTGAAGCACTCCTCATGCCCATTTCCACCCAATGCTTGCACAGGCCCTTCCTCCCAATAACCACTATTCTGATTTTGATTTTGTCCTGTTTTTGAATTTCATATACGTAGAATCCTGATTGTATCATCTTTTCTCCCTGGCTCTTGTGCTTAATAGTTTTACCTATATTGTTTCACGTAGAAATAGTATGATTATTTCATCCCTGTGAGTAATCCATTGTTTAAGATTATAAAAATGTATTTATTCAACCTACTGTTAATAAACATTTTTAGTTGTTTCTAGTTTTGTCAATTATAAAGAAAACTTCTATGGAGTTTCTTTTTTATATGTAAAAAAGACAAATATATGTAAATATATATTTATAAATTTGTCTTTTGGGGGCACATATGCACTGAATACTCTTAAGTTTATACTAGGTGTCAAATTGCTGAGTAATAGGGTATACTTATGTTTAGCTTTGGTAGATACTGCCAAACATTTTCACAAAGAGATATTTTTTATCACTTTACACCCCCACTAGAAATGTGTATAAGTTCCAGTTGCTCATATATTTTCTAACAAGTGATATTGATAGTCATTTAAAGATTTTTTACGTTAGCTATTCTTGTCATGTAGTGGTATCTCCTTGTGGTTTTAATTTGTGCTTTCTGGATGTTTCAGTGATGTTGGGTACATATGCATACAGTTATTAGCCATTTGGAAATTTTATTTTGTGAAATGACTATTCAAGTCTTCTGAAGATTTTTTAAAGTGAGTGGCCTATCTTGAACATCCTTTTAAAAATAAACGTCCAATCTGAAATCAGCTTTCTTGTCTCCAAATAGCAAGAGATCATTGAAACAGTCACTATTTTAATTCAAAATTACATAGAGCATATATAGAAAATATAATAATTGGATTATTATAATAAAAAGAAAACTGTTAAAATGCAACTACTTTAATGCACAAAAAAGGATAAAATATAGAAGGGCCAAGGATTATGAGAAAAAAAGATCACTACACACAGATACATCAGCAGAGGCTTTGCACTAAGCTCCAACATATACAACAAAAAAAATGCATTTGCTTGACTTCCATTCCAACACAGGAACACTTAAGAAATTAACAAAGTGATGTGACTGTGGTTGATATATCCATCACCACTATAATGTCCTGTAATTAAGTTTAATTCATTATGAAAATACACACCTATGGCCAGACTTACTTAAAAGTCTCATTCCTATGTGCAGAGCATGTTCAAAGATATCCATGTGGCCAAAGGAAGGGAAAATTGTGGTGAGAGGAGAGACTGAGTATCAATAAAGGCAAATGACAGATCATGGAGACCAATCATTAAGAATTTTCAAAATAATGTCTGAGTCAAAACTACAAAAATAATGTCAAATATGGGGTCCTTCTGGAAAGATGAAGTAACACATACAAATGCAAAATGGACCTTATTTCCTTGTAGAAATATGTAGGTAATTCCATATGGGATGATACCAATGGAATATGGTGGGGGGATTATAAGTGAAATAATCATGAGTTAAATAGTGAATGTTTTGAATGCTATGCTAAGTGTATTTGGATAAAGGACCTCTATAAAGAGAACTATGAAACGCTAAGGAAGGAAATTGCAGAACACATAAATAAGTGGAAATCCATACCATGCTCATGGATTGGAAGAATTAACATTGTTAAAATATCTATACTACCCAAAGTAATCTGTAGATTCAATGCAATTCCTATTAAATTACCAACATCATTTTTCACAGATTTAGAAAAAATAATTATACACTTTGTATGGAATCAGAGAAGACACCATATAGCAAAAGCAATCTTAAGCAATAAAAACAAAATGGGAGGTATTGATTTGCCAAACTTCAAACTATACTACAAAGCTGTGGTTCTTAAAACTGCCTGGTATTGGCACAAGGGCAGGGACACAGACCAGTGGAACAGAACAGAAAACCCAAATATAAAACCATCCTCATATAACCATCTAATCTTTGACAAAATAGACAAAAACATACTCTGGGGACAAGAGTCCCTATTCAATAAATGGTGCTGGGAAAACTGGATAGCCACATGTAGAAGACTGAAACAGGACCCACAGATTTCACCTCTCACAAAAATCAAATCACGGTGGATAACAGATTTAAACCTTAAATGGGAAACGATTAGAATTCTAGAAGAAAATGTAGGAAAGACTCTTACAGACATTGGTCTAGGCAAAGAATTTATGAAGAAAACCCCTAAGGCAATCACAGCAACAACAAAAATAAACGAATGGGACCTGATTAAATTAAAAAGCTTCTGCACAGCCAAAGAAACAGTCACGAAAATAAACAGACAGCCTACAGAATGGGGAAAAATTTTCACATACTACACATCAGATAAAAGACTGATAACAAGAATCTATTTAGAACTCAGGAAAATCAGCAAGAAAAAATCAAACAATCCTATCAAAAAATGGGCAAAGGACATGAATAGAAATTTTTCAAAAGAAGACATAAGAATGGCTAAAAAACATATGAAAAAATGCTCAACATCCCTAATCATCAGGGAAATGCAAATCAAAACCACAATGAGATACCACTTAACTCCGGTGAGAATGGCCTTTATCAAAAAATCCCAAAACAACACATGTTGGCGTGGATGTGGAGAGACAGGAACACTCATACACTGCTGGTGGGAATGCAAACTAGTGCAGCCCCTATGGAAAGCAATATGGAGATACCTTAAACAGATTCAAGTAGACCTACCATTTGATCCAGCAATCCCATTATTGGGCATATACCCAGAAGAACAAAAGTCATTCTTTAACAAAGACACCTGTACCCGAATGTTTATAGCAGCACAATTCACAATCGCAAAGATGTGGAAACAGCCCAAGTGCCCATCAATCAACGAATGGATTAGTAAACTGTGGTATATGTATACCATGGAGTACTACTCAGCTATAAGAAATAACGATGATACGACATCTCTTTGGTTCTCCTGGAGAGAGCTGGAACCCATTACACTAAGTGAAGTATCCAAAGAATGGAAAAACAAGTATCACATGTACTCACCAGAAAACTGGTTTCCCTGATCATCACCTAAATGCACATCGGGGAAGGATACCAATTGGATATCAGACTGGGATGGGGGGAGGGGGGAGGGGAATGGGTGTATGCCTACATGACGAGTGCGTTGCACACCCTCTGGGGAATGGTCATGCTTGAAGGTGCAGACTCGGGGAGGTGGGGGGGGGAGGGGATGGAGATATGACTACATGATGAGTGCCAGGCGCACTGTCTGGAGAATGAGAATGGACGCGCTTGGGACTCTGACTCGGGGGGATGGGCGGGACATGGACAATGTATATGACCTGAACTTATGTACCCCCATGATGAGCTGAAATAAAAAAAAAAAGAAACTTGAAAAAAAATAAAAAAATAAAAAATAAAGAGGAGAAGTTTAAAGGAAGACCTGAAGGTCTCTTTTGCAAGGAAATAACTGTTTCTGCATTCGATTTTAGAATGATCACACGAGAGTTGTTTGGATGACAGAGATCTTGAGGTAGGGATACCAGTGAAGAAGCTGTTGCTTATCATCTTAGCAAAAAATTTAATGTTGAATTAGTCTGGGCCATTGCCAGTTAGGATGGAAAGAATTACATTTAGTTGAGATGTATTTGAGTTAAAATTCACAAAACCTCATGATTGTTGGCATAAGGACAACTGACATAAGCAGTTGGGTTGTTAATGGTGCCACTAGTAAATGAGAACAAAGAAATTGTTTTTCAAGATAAAGGGAAAAAGAAAGGGCATGAGTCAAATTTTTAAAGCTACCAAGAATAGTCACTTATTAGAAAATTGGATATGGTAGTCAGGAGCTTGAGAGGTTATTGGATGGGTATGAAAGCTTAGATATAATATATTGATGATATTCCAAGCCATGAGAATGCATACAAGTGTCCAGTAGAGAAGTAAGTAGGTATGTATGCATTTAGTAGATAATTACATTAGGGTGAAAATAAACTCATCATGTTGAAGAAAAAGCAATATCTGAATGAAGTACAGTGAGTAAAGTGAACCAACAGTTTTAATAGATAGAAAGCAACTTGATCACTGTGGAGCATGGTACGGATTTTGGATTTATCTAGACAGTGTTATGGGAAGTTACTGGAGAATTAGAAGCAGGCTTCTGAAAGTTCTAACTTGCATTTTTAAACAGTGATTCTGGCTCCAGCTGCTGGTGGAACAAGGACGGCAGTGGCTGTATTTCCAATGAGCAGCTATGTTAAAGAGTATTGCTATATCCTAGGCAAGGGATGACAATGGAAGCAAAGGGGTTAGTAGCTGGCATGATATGAAATTCAGAAGGTTTTATAAAGGTAGAGCTAATAGAACTTTCCAATAGACCTGTTCTGGCGTTTGTAAGAAAAAAAAAAGAAATTAACAGTGAATTTTTTTTTTCTTTTTTATCTGAGTTACTACATAAGTGATGGTTCTACTGTGGGCCTTAAGAAGAGTAGTGCTATTTGGTAGAGGGGTGTGATCAAGAATTTAATTGTTAAATTCCTAATTTTCACCTAAGTGAAGATGTTAAAAAGATAATTGACTATATACATACACACACACACACACACACACACACACACATATATATATATATATGTATATCTTGAACTTAATGAAGAGCTCAAGGCCAGAGATATTAATTAGGGCCTACCTGTAGGAGTTATTTGAAGTCATGAGTCTGGGCAAGGTGACCCAGGTAATGAATGTGTATAAAGATGAGAATAGCCATGTATAGCTCTGGTGAAGAGAATGGCGATGATTATGACAATGCTATTTATTATTACTAAGATATACCACTCTTTCTAGATCTAGAGCCTTTGATTAAACCCTGTTTGCTGAATGTTTATGGACTTAGTAGAAAGTGGCAACGTTGCAATGTGCTTAGTGTTTCTCCATTAAATCTTCATCTAATATTTTGTTCTACCGTTCTTTTTCTTTGGGTGTACAGCTACTTAGCCCGTCCACCTTATCTCTTCTACCAAAAATAACCAATCTCAATGCTCTCACATACAGAGCCTTCTAGGTAGTTCTCAGGGAGATTCAGATTTTTACTGTTTTTTGGACATGAACATCTTTCAGAATCTTTTCCCACCTGAAGTAGCTTCTCTAATTATTCCTTGCAAAGACTTACATTTCTGAGGAATTCTTGTACATTTAAAACAAATATTTTGACTAAATATAAAGATTTTTCTTCTAACTTGTACTTGTGAGATTTTATATTTGGTATCATAGTTTATATATATAACATATATATATAAAACAATTCCATTCTAGAAGTATTTAATAGTCATCAAGAATATATCTTTTTTAATAAAATTTAATTTAAACTTTATTCTTTAATGCATTTAGGGGTAAATATCAAAGTGAACTTATGGAAAATAGTGAGCAAAGACAGAAGAAGTAAAAGGCAGAAAAAATTTTATGAAATTATTTGAAATTTTTCAAAAGGAGTTGATCTGAAATGAGGTACTGTCCTGTCATTCCAGATGTAGTTCTAGAATATATAATCCAGTTTGGCTGATGCTTCCGGTAATAAGCTTCATTTAGTCTCTGATAACAGTGGACTACAGAATGTCAAGAAGGAGGCTCTATTTTTAATATATAATATATAATTTTTAATTCTGGGAAACCCTGGTGTTAATTACCATTGTTCTTGTTTGATTTATGTTATTATCTATTAAGTGCAGTGCAAGAGATCATTTATATAACAAATTCATCTATTTCAAGTTCTCACTATATTGTTACATGGTTACCCTCTTGATTCTGAATGTCTATTATATCCTGCCTTCATTATATTGGCCATATTTCACCCTTTAATCTTTTTTTGTTTCATGGTTACTATGTATGTAACTTTCATCCTAAGAGTATTCAACAGTCATCCAGAAGCCTACATTTTAAACATCTACCATATTTGGCCTATATCTTCCTTCCAGTCTTGAAGTGTGCTTGGGATTCATTTTTAGAATTCTAATGCTTCAGTGTTAGAGAGGAGGTTCTCCTGTGATCTTCAGAACTTGGAATTTAGAACTTGAAAAGATTTGATCCTTTATAATATTTTCTAAAATTTAATAAGAATATTTAGAAGATTTAATAAGAATAATTAATAGCTCACAGACCATAAAATTCACCCATTTAAAAGTGTACAATTCATGGGCTTTTAATATATTCACAGAGTTGTGCATCCATCATTAACAATCAATTTTAGAACATTTTTATTACCCCAGAAAGGAGCCCTGTACTCCTTAGCCATCTGATATTTTATATAGTAAAAGAGCAGAAAAGGGATGTAGAAGTGTGGGTTTAGGGGAGAGAGAAGACAGTTCACAACTATAAATAAAGTAGCTGGGGATGGCTGAAAAGGTAACATTCAAGTCAAGATCTAAAGGAAGTGAGCTAGTAGTTGTGGCTTTTTCTTAGAGGGAGATAGACTTTTAAATCCCTCGTTTGTAATCTATTCTTAATAAAAATATTGTGAATATGGGAGCTCTTGATGAAATAAAAGGGCTAAGTCCCTCTCCCTATGTTTTGAGTAACGTGTCTTATAATAGGAATTTTCTGCTCTTGAAAGCCTTTTCTGAAATTAAACATGGAAATCCACTAAATACTAATATTAATGGCAATAGTGGCAATAAAAATCATACAATGTAGCTGTTAGCAGTATCTCTTCTCCTCTGTTTCCAAGAAACATTCTCACCATACAGTATAAATGTTGCCACTCCAATAGGCTAGTGTCATCTTAGTTCTGCTTGTAAACCCACTTGCAGTGGCTGATAAAGACCTGCCATTTCCCTTCTCAGCAGCTCCTGATATTGATGTGGTACATGTATCTCTGATGGGCAGCATGTGGAGAGTGATGCTTCATTACACCAGATCATCTTACGCTTGTCTCTCTCTCATGGATGGAGTGCACACGATGAAAGGAGTTAACAGACTCAAACCTCCCTGGTAGATATAGTGCAACACATGATGAGCAGAGAATTTTCCTACCTTCTAAATGCCTACAGCAATTATGTTCTCTTTCTAATTATTCTCTTGCAAATATGTACATGTGATTTTGTGCAAAGAACATTGCTAAAGGAGTAAAGAATTGATACGCACTTGTCCCTGCAAAAGGGACTATAGATGTCTCTATGTAAATAGTTTAAATCTCTGATATTTCCGAGTACTGCTTTATCATTTGCTTATACAATGCTATAACAAACTATATGTTCAAAGATGAGATATGTTTTGTGTAGCTAAAAAAAAATAAGAATAGGCATATACACATCACCAAACTTAGGAAAGGAAACAAACCCTTCCCTTTGAAGTTCCCTCTGTGCATCTTCACAAAGATTTTACTTTCCTATGCCCCTCTGTGACAACCACTAATTCAGAATGTTTTATTAACCATTTTCTAGCCTTTCTTTATAATTTTATCATGCAGTCATGAGTATCATTAAGCACATATTAGTTATTTTTTTTTCCGGTTTTAACCTTTATATAATTGGAGTTATTCTGAATATATTATTTTATGATTAAACTTTGTACACATTACATTTGGACTTTTATCTATGGTATATAGATACCCACACACTTACCTACACATGTATACATATATGTACGCAGCAAGATAAATTACATAAACATAATTTTTGTTTTCATTTATTTAATTTTACATATACATGCAATTTTTCTTTATACATTAAAACAGTGCTGCCATAAAGAGTTTGTGCATGTTCCTGGTGCAGAATTGAGGTTCTCTAAGAATAGATGTCTTGATTTTATCATGATTCTTCTTCAACTTTAATAGATCATGTGAAAAATGTATTCCAAGGCAATTGTAGCAAACTTGTACCATTAGCAAGGCATGAGATATATGTCACTCTTTATACTTTGACATTGTCATATAATTTTCAAGTAAATTTCGGTGCTTTTCATTTGTTTATTTAGGAGAGCAGCTGGGCACAGTGGTACATGCCTGTAGTCTCAGCTGCTTGGGAGGCTGAGTTAGGAGGATTGCTTGAGCCTATAAGGAGTTCAAGACTAGCCTAGGTAATATAGCAGCAAAAGAAAAGAAGAGGATGGAAGGAAGGAAGGAAGGAAGGAAGGAAGTGGGGAGGGAGGGAGGGAGGGAGGAAGGAAGGAAGGAGAAAAACAAGAAAGCGTATATCACATTATACCATCAAATGTCAAATTCTTATCTTTGAAATCCTAAGTTTTCACAGTGCTAAATTGACAGTTTAATGAACTCAACTCTGCTCTTTCTGCTGTTCTTCATCCTGTCTTCCTTACTGTCCCACTTGGATTACCATGTGAAGAAATATGAGTTTCTTGCTCTTCCACTCTCATATGTGTGGTACCACAGTTCACAGAAAGAAATTTGGCATTGGAAAAGGGAAACGCTGAGTCAGAGTTCTGCCTAGCCTTGGGCAAGTTGCCTAACCTTTCATTAACTCAGACAGTTCAAGAAAGGGAAAGTAATAAAGCCCATTAATAATAGTGGTTGTTGTAAACAATAAAAATGCTGTATTCACATGCCCAGCAGAGTGCCTTGTACATTTCAGGCAGTTAATAAAAGCCAGTTAATATTTTTATTATGAAGACTTCATATCCAAGACCTTAGTCCTCATTTCACTCTCCTAACCTTTTTGGCAATCTTCTTTTTGCATATCTTTCTTCATTGACTGGTTTGATTTTATCCCTCTGTAAATAGCTTTGTAATTGGATAAATTTTTCCCTGTAAATATTTAAAAATGTCATATTTTCATAATTGGCATTTCTTTGAACTAGGGTTTTGCAACCTAAATCCTAATATTTTCAGTTCTGTCCATCTTTTCCTGCTTGTAATAGATATTTTATTAAGCTTAAAGTAATTGGTGGGAAAAAATTTTCTGATTTTAAAATGAGAGATATATCATGGTTATGTTATGTCATTTTGAGAAAGAGATGAAAATAAAGCCAAATTTTCCCAAGTCCAACACATGAGCTCAAGACAATATCAAACCATAGTCATTGGGGGTAGAGTGAATTTGCTGGCAGTCAGATCTATTTGTATCCCAGCCTATTCAGTGCCTGTTTAGGTTATAAGGAAACCTAAAAGGAAGGAAGGAAAGGAAGGAAACAATTGAAGAAGAATTATGTAAGAATTTACCTAATCAATCTGTAAATCATTGTTGTAGACACTATTCTGTGGTCCTGAACATGTTAAACTTCTACTCTGTGAAATATAGGAGAGAGTGTGATGATGGAAATGCAGCTAAGGAAATTGCTGGATGAGAAATAGCACTGAAATTTTCAAATTAGATGGGTTTGACTTGCCAAAGCTCTGAGATACTTGGAGAGGGGGGTACTTTTGGGAAACAAAAAAAATCAACTTGCGTAAGCATTTGTCAAAGTCTGTCCCCTGTTTCTACATTAGGGTGGCAGATAAAATATAAAGCTTCTTAAGAACCACTCTAAATCATAATAAAGTGCATGACTGGCAATTCACAAATATTTAGTTAAGAACTTAGAGTTAGTAACAAGCTTTCAAAAAGTTGATTAGCCCATCCTCCGAAGTGAGGTATCACAAGAATGGAAGAATAAGCACCACATGTACTCGCCATCAAATTGGCACTAACTGATCAACACTGAGGTGTTCACGTCGTAGTAGTATTCATTGGGGGTTTGGGGGTGGGGGTGGGTAAACTCACAACTAATGGATGCCGTGAGCATTGTGTGGGGAAGGGCACACCTCTAATCCTGGCTTGGGTGAGACAAAGTTATAACTTGTAACCAACATGTTTGTACCCCCATAATATCCTGAAATTTTAAAAAAAGTTGATTAATCAGATATTGTGATGAATTTAAACCAAAGTCTACTTTTCATAAATATACATACATTGATATTGGCTCAATTTCAATTTAGAAGCAGGAAGTATTTATAAGCAATGCCATGTGATACTTTCTATAGAAATATGAGTTCAGACATTGCCTAGAAGTAACTTTTGATGGAATATTACTTTAGATATATTTAAAAAATAAATATTGTAATTATAAAAATAATAACATCTGCAATTAGAAATTTAGTAGGAATTTGCTATGGATTAAATTGTGTATCCTAAAATTTATATGTTGAAACCCTAACCTCCATTGTGACTATGTTGGAGATAGGCCCTTTACAGGGAAATTAGGGTTAAATGAGGTCTAAGCACGGGGCCCTAATTCTATGTGAGTGATGTCCTTGTAAGAGGAGAAGGAGAGCACAGAGAGCTTTTTTCTCTCTGATATGTGAGAACACAGGGAGAAGGAGCCCTCTATAAGCCAAGCAGAGAGTCCTCATCAGAAACAGACAATACTGGCAGTTTGATTTTGGACTTCTCAGCCTCTAGGACTGTGGTAAATAAATTTCTGTTGTTTAAGCCACACAAGTCTATAGTACTTTGTTATGGCTTCCCAAGCTTACTAATGTAGAACTAAAATATAACATACAGAGAGTAAAATAAAACTATTTTCATACTGGAAAGTATTATGAAATTTAAATAGTAATACTATATTTCATTACTGAATTTTAACCAAGAGCCAAGTCCCTACCTACCTGAGGTAACACCACTATATTCTTCACTTTACTTCTGAGGATACAGAGATACAGAAAGGAAAAGTAACTTGCCCAAAGTCAGCATCATATTGTCAGATGTGGAGGAGCCAAGGTTGTACATTAGACAATTGAGCTCAGAAATCTATGTTCCTCGTGACTTTTCTGTATTTAGAAGTGAATGAGAGTATTTACATTATTCATGCTATAAAATTTTCCCCAGTAATGCTTTCTTTACTCTAAATATTTTGGAATCATCTCTTGGGTTAATTAAAAAGACAGAATCTTTAGGGAAGTTTATGAGCCACATAAGAAAATTAGTTTCATTACTTCTCCTAAATGATCAATTATTTGTAATACTAAATTAAATGTGTGACTAATTTTTAAAATTTATATTTTTGATTAAGAATATAAACTAACTTAGGTTATGGATGCTGTGATAATTTCATAAGCAGTATTCTCTAAATGCAAGTAGGAGAGAAATTCTGTTTCTTAACATTTGGTGTGGTATAAAATAATCAAAATATAAATTAGGAGATGTGTATTATCCTGCATTCTTTTCACTAATGAATCTTGTGATTTGAGACCTATCAGGTTTTTGTTATTGTTTTTTGTCTATTAAATATAATGTTGCACTTTGCTTTGATTATTACTAGTATGTTGGGAATCAAAGGAGAAGGGTAATTATTCAATAATGTATAGCATTCTGTCATTGAAAGATATTTTTGTAATCAAGTAGTTAATCCTCTCCTTTGGGATGGAGGAAAGTGAGGTCCAAATGAGTATTGGGTTCCTTTACATTGTCAGAAAATAGTTATAACTCAGAACTTTGTTTATTGTTCATGTGGCTCTTCTTCAGGGACTGAAAACACACCTAATCCATGCCTGAGTGCTAATATACCCCTTAATGCTCAGAGCACATATAAGAACTAACAGCATGATAGACTGGTTAATTGATTGATTGATCTCCAGCTATGAATGTTCTTGATGGCATCTTATTCCAATATAAGGCTATTTCACCAACATTAAAAACCTACTGTTTAGTGTCACCAACTTCATTGATGACATTAGCTAGATTTTCTGAATAATTTGCTGCATAAGCACTTGCTGCCTCACCTTGTGTCAGATCAGCAGTCTGTTCTCAGTTCTCGGGGTGCTCTGACAGAAGTATGACCAGACACACTGAGAGGGAGGTAATCACATGGTGAAGTTTATTGAGCAGAGTAAGATACATTTGCAAAAGATGGTGAATGGGCCCCCTGTTGTAACAGGAGGACCCTGATTATGGTCTGTGGTCCTGTTTTATATTACCTAGGCTGGGCCTTCCTTATAGTTTAAACATCACTGTGGAACCACTTTGATGGACAGTTGGAAGTTATATAACCTGAGTCTTAGTGCACATGTGGATCTCCCAGGAGCCTCTTTGAAAGCCTATGGGGGAGCTGATAAACAACAATGCAGATTTAAGCTTATGATATTATAATTAGCCTTAGGTTGCTCTAGGTCACTTTCCAGACCCTATTATGCTGTGTGCTTGGCCCATGGGCTAAGGAATCCTCCGAATTCTTTTGGTGTTGGTGCACTAAGCTCTGATTGGCAGATTGGCAGGGAACTCCCTCCTCCAGTGGGACAAATGCTTGCAGTGCCTGCCTTTGTCAACAGGAGAGCCAGAGGTCCCTCACTATCTACATAACACTTGCTCTTTCATATTATAAAGACGACTTCTTTCCTTAAACCTCATGAAAGAAGCTTTGCTTCAAACTTTTCTTGTGGAGATTTCTGGCTCCTCTCAATATTCATGGAATTGGACAGAGTCAGGACCTTACTTTAGATTAGGCTTTGGCTTAAGTGAATATTGTGGCTGGTTTGATCTTCTATCCAAACCACTAAAATTTTCTCCATATCAGCAGAGGCTGTTCTGATTTCTTCTTATTCATGTGTTCACTGGAACAGCACTTTTAATGTCCTTCAAGAACTTTTTCTTTGCATTCACAACTTAGCTAACTGGTGCAAGAGACTCAGCTTTTAGCCTGTCTCAGCTATCACCATGTCTTTCTCACTCAGCTTAATCATTTCTAGCTTTTGATTTAAGGTGAGAGATGTAATACTCTTCCTTTCACCTGAACACTTAGAGGCCATTGTAGGGTTATTAATGGCCCTAATTTCAATATTGTTTTGCCTTAGGAAATACAGACATAGTATTGAGGAGGAGAGATGGGGAAGGCCTGGTTGGTGGAGCAGTCAGAACACAACATTTGTTGATTAAATTCATGGTCTTACATGGCTGAAGATCATGGCACCCAAAACAATTACAATAGTAACCTCAAAGGTTACTGATTACAGATCTCAATAATAATGAAAAAGTTTTAAATATTGTCCGAATTACCAAAATGTGACAAGAGTGAGTCTATGCTGTTGGAAAAATGGTGGTAGTAGACTCTCTGGATACAGAGTTGCCACCAACCTTCAGTTTATAAAAATCACAATAGCTATGAAGTGTAAGAAAGTGAAACACAATAAAATGAGCTATGCCTATATTTTCTTTCACAAGTTTGTGGAAGCTGCACCAATTCTCAGAATGCTTAATGTGCTCAACTTTAAATTCTTTTGGCAAGAACTAGTTTTAACTTGTTTGTTTACAATATAACCAAGAATGTGCTGAGTAAGTTGTAGGCGTGCTATTGCCAACAATTTCTTGCCAAATAGAACCTAGATTCTTGTATATTCACATATTAGTATCCAAAAAATGTGTTTATGTAAAATGCTAGAATGGATCTAGAGTAATTCTATTTTTCCTTCATATGAACTTTTTACTGAGTCACTGAACTATAGTGTTTGCTTGAAAAGCAAACTTTTCGTTGAATCAATGCTAGGCAAATTGCACAAATTTCAGAAGCTCAATTGAGAGTCCTGAAAAGTAAATCACAATAGTAAGTAGACATTAATGTGAAACCAGCTGACTACCCAAAGCGAACAATTGACGTTATTACAATACAGACTTATGGGCTGAGAAAACGATTGGGAGTTGCCATTAAATGCTAGATCTATTTCATGAAGTCTTAATGTTATTGAATATTTGCAGTCTCTTTCAATATACCTTGCACTTTTTTTTTTTGTCTAATGCTAGGAGAGTCAGGTATCTCTGTGACCTTACTTTAATTTGATTTAAGCATCAATACAAAAGCTTCATAGGCACATTGTGAAGTAAAGTGATTTATTTTTTCATTATTACTTCTGAGAATTATGGGGGATCCTAGACATAAATTCCAATGAAATCCCCATTCACTTGCACAGTAACAAAAAGAAAAGTCAATTCTAGAGACAAAACCTGAAATAGTAAAGTAAGGATGAAATTGGATTACATGCATCCATTAAATTATCACTTGCAATGTAGAATCTTTATCTGTAGATTTCTATCTGTCCTTATTTTTTGCATATTTGTTTAACTTTGGAAAGTTTAGTAAATCAATGTTTTATAGTGACCCCTATAAAGCAATATTTTATGATATAATTTTTAGTAGTCTACATTTATTCCAAAAAATGTTTTTAATAAAATTTAACAAAATGGTCACATTTTTGACCAGGCATTTTGACTAACTCCCTTATTGCTACAACTTTCATTTCTGGCATTTTCACTTTTGTAACTGTTGTGCCCATGCATGAGATTAACCTGGCACCATTTTAGAAGTCAGCTACATTTCTTTAATACCAAGGTCATGGACTCTCCTCCTAAACCCATCTAACATTTTTTTCAAGTGAATGTCCTCTCAAGGTCATGGGGAAGAGAATATTTAGAACCATTACAGATCAGATCAAATGAAGCAGAAAGATACAAAAATCTTATATAGAAACTGCTCCAAATGCTTTATCTCCATGCCAATGAGCAAATTGTGTTATAGTCTAAAGACATCAAATGCTTATATATAGTTTTGCTCAAGAGTAACCCAGGATGATAAATTACATATTCTTCATATACATTTTTTAATAAATGAGAGAAAGCTAAACTAAAAGGGCTCATTTCTGTAGAAAAGTATTTGAAATTATTGGCATTATCTGCCCTATTATTGATGTGTATTGGTACATGATATATCATCTTTTCCTCTTTTAAACAGTGGGTTGATGTAGATATTTACCTGACACATATTTGAGATCTTATTGTGTCCTAGACCTTGTGCATTGAGCTTGGGTTACAAATATTGAGGACACATTTATTCCTGGCCTAGCAGGAAATGGTGCTATATAAATAGATAACTAATATCTGTTCATTCACCAAAAATAGGGATTGAGTTCCTTCCAAATCAGGCATTGGAAATACAGCAATGACCAAGGCAGAGAGAGGCCCTACCTCCATGGATTATATTTTAGTGTGATGAAACACCCAACAAATAAGCAGAAATAAATTTTAAGTATCCTTTTAGTGTAGGCAATATTTTGACTGATAACTGAATGATAGGAAAAAGCCAGCCAAGTTAACTTTCAGGGCAAGAATGCCATAACAGAAGCCTCAGTTAGTACAAAAGGTCTAAGGCAAGAATAAATCCAGGGTGTTCAAGGAAGGGATTCTCTATGTCTTGGGTAGAGCAGGTGTGATGGTTAATTGTAGGAGTGATGGTTAATTGTAGGTGTAAAGTTAACCAGATTAAGGAATACCTAGAAAACTAGCACAACATTACTTCTGGGAGTGTCTGTGAGGATGTTTCATGAGGAGATTGTTGTGTGAGTCAGTAGGTAGAGTGGAGAGGATCTGCCCTCAATGTGGGCAGGCACCATCCAATCTTCTGGGGGGCCTTAATAGAACAAAAAAGACAGAGAAAAGGCAATTTTCTCTCTTTCTCCTGGATCTAGAACACTCTTTTTCTCTTGGACATCAGAACTTTAGGCTCTTCAGGCTCTCTTGGACATCAGAACGTCAGGCTCTCTGGCCTTTGGACTCCAGGACTTGCACCATTCTCCACAACTTGAATTTTCATTATATTTGCACCAGATGGTCCGTTGTGGGACTTCTCAGCCTCCATAATCCAGGGAGCCAATTCCTCTAATCAATCTCCTCTCATCTATCTATCTATCTGTTAATATCTGTCTAATATTGGTTCTGACTCTCTGGAGAACTCTAAAACTGTAGGCGATGGTGAAATAACGGGGAAGTTGGCAAGGGGCACATCAGGAAGAGTGAAAAATTTTAATCCAACTCCAAGTGGTGGCTTAATAGGCACTTTAAAACAGGAAGTAAAATGATTGGTTTACATTTTACAATGGTGATTCTGGCTACTGGTTAAGTTTGAGAAGAGGAAGTATGACAAGAAAAGAAGCTGGGAACTCTTATAGTTATCCAAGCAAGATGTAATAGACTTAGATAATGGCAAACTTTAGAAGTAGATGGGTTTTGTATGTTTTGCTCATTGAGAAGATGAGGGTGTATAAGGTAAAGGGAATGTTTAAAAAATCATATATTTTTAAATACTAGTGATTAGTAAGGCAGGATTAATTAATGCTATATTAGGAAAATGAAAACATTTCCCAGAGAACACGACAACTGGATTATTGGAAATTCAACAGCAGCAGCAAAAAATGGTATATAAAAATCATACATACAGGAAAGAGCCAGGGATGCTTAGATAATTCTGGGGGCTCCTGTGCGATTAGAAAAAAAGAAGTAGAGGAAAATGAGACAACCAATACAATCAGAACCAGATGATGATTATGTTTAGATAAATGCTATAGGAACTAGTAATATAAGGGACATATATTTAAGGTTATTAAAATAATACATTTCAAAATACTGTGAGATTTTCTGTAATTTCTAATTTTCAAAATCTTTTTAAAATGTTTTAACATATGTTTAAAATATATGTTTAAAATACAATATCTGCTTAAATATGTTTAAATATATATATGTTTAAAATACAATATCTGTGATATTGTGAAATATATATTTGGTTTTCCACCCCACTTCCATACATACATGTCCTAAAATCCTTACAAATGCCAAAGTGGTGTCTTTCATATGCTAATGAGATGACTGATGGCTGGCGCTGTCTAGGTAGTTTCAGGATGGGTGCTCTCACCAGAAAAACCAAAACAGGATTAGAAGTTTAGAAATTACAGCCCACCCCAACCTCTGGGAGAGGATAGGGACTGAAGGTTAAGTAGATCACCAATGGCCAATGGTTTAATCAATCATGCCTACATAATGATGCCTCTATAAAACCCCAAAGTACAGGGTTCAGAGAGTCTCTGGATAACTGAATACATGGATGTTCCTGAAGGTGTTGTGCTTTGTGTAGAAATTAGAAATCTCAATGCTCATTCCCACATGCCTTGCCTTATGCATCTTTTGATCTGTATTCTTTGTAATATCCTTTGTAATAAACCAGTAAATGTATGTCTTTCCCTTAGTTTTGTGATCCGTCCTAGCAAATTAATCAAACCCAAAGAGGGGGGTAGGTGATCCCTGATTTAGAGCCAGATGGTCACAAGCAGAGTTTAAACAACCTTGGGACTGACATATTAAGGGTAGGCAGTCTTGGGGACTGAGGCCTCAACCTGCAAGATCTCACACTATCTCCATTTAGATAGTGTCAGAATAGAAGAGAATTAGAGGATACCTAGCTCATGTGTGCTGCAGAATTTACTGCTTGTTTATTGGTGGAGAAAAATTCCCACACATTTGGTCACAGAAGTCTTTTGTGTTGATTGCTGTTGAGTGAGAGAACAGAAAAAGCATTCTGTGTCTGTGTGTGAGGTATTTGGTATTTAACCACTCTTATGATCACATTGAATCACACTGTGAACTAGAGCAAGAAAAAAATGGCATCGTCTTTCCTAACAGAGGCCAGCAAAAGGGAAACTGTCATGGAGGTTGACAAAACTATAAAAATTTTTGGGCAAAATTTGACTGAAAGGATCTGTATCAGAGAAATCAAATGGAGATATGGATGGTTTCACTGTATGATGTTAGCTGCAAAGCAACATGATTAGGGATATTTTGTTAGTTTGTTTTCTGTCTACTCTTCCTCCTGACGTGGTTGGTACTCAATATACTTGTTAAATATATTTGTCTGAAAAGAATGAAGAGCAAGAAAAAATGGTTCCATTTGCAGAAATTATGTAAAAGATAATCCTCAGTTAAGTCTTCCAGATTACTGTGTTGACTGTGTATGAGTCACTGGAGAGCCTGAAACAATGTATTTTGAAGGGCTACCCATAAATTTCTGATTCAGTGGTATTGGGGTGCATGACTTAAGATGTTTCATGTTCTACTACTGAGGCACATCATCCTAGACACCAGAGACCTAAGCAGAGTGGGATTAATCGATGAGGATAGAATCAGAAATTGGATTTAACAAGTAAAAATGAAATGATCTATTCTTTTACAAGGACTTTAGTCCTTGGAAACTGGTAAGCAAAAATGTTATTTCTAATTCTTGTAAACTTACATGTGCAGAACTCATGAAAGCCAATGATAGTCTGGGTCTCTGTTGGTTGTCCCACAGTTCAGAGCACTCTGCAGGTTGGCTCACCATTGCAGGCTACTTTCAGATCGTGATTTGCAGCTCAGTCAATGGAAATTTGAAAGAAAGCTTAGATATCATCCCAGAAAGATTTTGGAACTTGCCCTGCCACATTAGTAATTATTGGCAATGTTGAGACTAGGTTCAGCTTATATAACTTAATATAACTGTTGGAGTACAAATTAGCATAACTTTTACTGCCTGCACTGCCCTCTGCTTCATGCCATGATACTGGCTTGCTTGTAATTCCTCTGTACACACATTGCACTACCTCACACCCTTTTACTTTGGTTCATGCTACTCCCCCAAATTCCCTCCACTAATCATCTTCATAGCTAACTACTACTCGTTCACTGGCAGTGTGGCCAAGATGTCTCCTTCTCCAGGCATCCTTACCTGACAACCATCACATCTGACAGGGTGAGTGCTCATGATCTCTCTTTCTGTAATTTCCTAAAACTTCCTGAGCTACATCTAGCATCAAGGTACATGTATCTATCGAGCTTCCTCACTGAACCCTCAGTTTCTATATGATTATTGTGTTGGCCATTCTCAGTCCAGAACTTAATATAGTTCTTAACACATAGAAAGTGATCAATGATTTATTATTATTATTACTGTGTGTGTGTGTATGTGAACTAATCTGAGCCCTACCCTTTACCCTTTGATTTTTTTCTTGGGTTCTTCATGCCCAAAATGTAAAATTTTCTACCAGTTGCATTTTCAGGGAAGAAAATAGCAGCAATAATAGTAACAACTTGAAGAAGTAGCACTATACAGAACCTCCATTTGGCTTATAAAGTAGATATTGCTAACTCTTTTTTTTCTTCCCTGTATGTCATAGTAATCGACCAGAGAGCAATGCATTTTCATTATACTCAATATGCTTTGATGATTGAGACTTTTAACCAATTGCAATTAGAAAGATAAACAACTTTTATGTCAACCAAAATGAAAGAAAACATACCAGTTTGTCGATTTGTTGCAAGAGGTTTTAATGAGACCATGCTCCTTAATCATCGGCTGGTTCTGAGAGAGGAAGGGCAATCTATGCCATTTTGATGTTCTGACTGGGCAATTTACTGTACTTTATTCCCTGCTCGTGAAACTGAATACTTTTGTCCTGTGCTTATGCAGCACTTTGTAGCATCTGCTGCTTGTCACAGTGAAATGTTTAGTGTCTGTTCTCTATTCTCCTCTTTTTAAAGTGATCATCACCAGTATAATAATGGATTATTCAGGGTTACTATGCAGCTAATCAAAGGGAGGTGGATAGTTAGTATTGCCTGGAAATAATATTTGCGCAAAGAATTTTCTTAGCATGTTTCCCATAGAGTATCACTTAACAGAAAAGTTGACTCATTACCAGTAGTAGCAACAATTTATAAAGGATATTTTAGAATAATTGTAACCATACATTGTTTTACTTTCATAGTGGCTAGTATGTTTCTCAGTATCTCTTTCTGATATAACAAAATTACAATTTTTTGAGACTCAAAAAATGCTCTATGATGACATTTTACAAAAAATGTAGAAACAAAATGTGCTATTTTAAATATTGTTAAACAGCTGAAGAATGCCCTATTTTGTGTTCATAAGCTGAAATGTTATGTATGAATATAATACATTAAAAGGTTTAATAACATTTTATTAATAGACATATGACTGCTGCCTGTCAGAGTAGCATAAAATGAAACATCATTGCTTTCAGGGTTATCTTAGTGACCTTCATCCCCATAGCTAAGTAGTCAAGTATTATAACATTGACATTTAATCTTCTCTTTCCTTAACAACACCATCCTCAACAAAACTGATACGATTTTACTGAAATATACATCCATCTTCTGCCCTATATACAACCTGTCTTCATCCAATGCTCCATGAAGTACCAGCACATTTATTTACTTTTTAAAGTATTTTCATTGAGATATAATTTACAAGCCATAAAATAGCTATAATCCCTTAAAGTATTAATATATATTTCAATGGTTTTTAGTACATACACAGAATTGTGCAACCATCATCACAAACTAAATTTAGAATATTTTTTTCACTCCTTCCTCCTCAAAGGTACCCATTAATTTTACTCCCTATTAAAACCTTCCCATCCCACAGCCTGTGGCATTTGCTAATTATTTCTGTTCTTATAGATTTACCTATTCTGGAAATTTTATATAAATGTATTCCTACACAATATGATTTTTTAATCTGGCTTCTTTTACTTAGCATAATGTTTTGGGGCACATCTATACTATAACATATATTAATATTTAATTTTTATTGCTAAATAACATTCCATTGTATGGATACACAACACCAAATTTATCCATTCATCAGTTTTTGGACATTTGATGGTTTCCACATTTGGACTATTATGAATAATGCTGATATGAACATTCATATTCAAGTTTTTGTTTGGACATATGTTTGCATTTCTCTTGCATGCATACTTAGAAGTCCAAATGATTGGTTATATGATAACTCTATTTTTAATATGTTGAGAAACTTTCAAACTGTCATTTTACATTCCCACTAGAAATGTAGGAAGGTATTAATTTTTTCCATATTATCATCAGTATTTTTCATTATCTGTCCTTTTGATTTATAGTCATCTTAATATGTGAAATGGTATATTGTTATGGTTTTGATTTGGGTTATTTAATTACTAATGAGGTTAAGCATATTTTCATATGCTTATTGATAATTTGTATATCTTTGGAGAATGTTTATTTAAAATTTTTGTTAATTTTTCCTTAATTTTCTTATTTTCTTATTATTCTCTAATAATAATTTTTTTATTATTAAGTTGGAAAATGGTTTTTATATTTATTCTGGATAAAAACCCCTTGTCAGGTACATAATTTAGAAATTTTTTCTCCACTTTGTGGTTTAACTTTTTACTTGCTTGCTGGTGTTCTTTGAAGCACAAAGGATATATTGTTGGTGAAATCCAAATTATCAATTTTTTTCTGTTTCTTGGGTTTTGGTGTCCTATCTAAGAAACCATTGCCTAATTCAAGTTCACAAAGATTTATTCCTACATTTTCTTTTATGAGTTCATACTTTTAGCTCTTTTATTTTGTTAATGAACCATTTTGAGGTAACTTTTGAATATGGTTTGAGGATGAAGTCCAACTTCATTCTTTTGCTTGTGTATATCCAGTTATCCTGGTGCTATTTGTTGAAAAAAATTCTGTCCCCATTGAATTGTCTTGGCATCTTTGTTAAAATCAGGTAACCATAAATGTAAGGGGTTATTTCTAAAACCTCACTTTTATTTCGTTTTTGCCTGTCTATTCTAAAGCTTGCACCATGCTGCCTTGATTACTTCACTGAGAAGTAAATTGTGAAATTGAAGCATGAGTCTTCCAGTCACGTTCCCTCCTTTCAAGACTATTTTGTCTGCTCTGAGTCGTTTGTATTATGTGATCATCTTGCCAATTTCTGAAACAAAAAGAAAAAAAAAAGAAGAAAAAGAAAAGCTAGCTGAGATATTGGCTGGTAGGAATTGTATTAAATCTGTGGTTCAATTTAGGGAGCATTGTCATCTTAACAATATTAAATCATCTGATCTGTGACCAAGGGATAACTTTCAATTTATTTAGGTCTTCTCTAATATTTTTCAACATTTAAAATTTCACAGTGAATGGATATTGTACTTTTTTATAGTTCATTCCCAAGGAATTTATTTTTTTTGATGTTACTATAAATGAAATACTCTTAATTATATTTCACATTGTTCATTGCTAGTGTGCAGAAATACAATTTATTTTTGCACATTGATATATCCATTACTGAAAGTATGTTATTGAAAATTTCAGTCATTATTCATGAATTGTCTATTCCTCCTTTAACTTCTATCCATTTTTGCTTCATGTATTTTTGTGCTGGGTTGATTCAAATAAGTTCAAAATACTTGTGGTTTCTTGATGCATTGATACTGTTATAATTATAATATATCCTTATTTGTCTCTGGATCAAGTTTTATCTTAAAGAATACTTCATTTTTTTTAGTATAGCCACTACTATTCTCTTTTGATTTTTTGGTCACTGTTGAAGGGTTATATTTTTACCCATTCTGTTACTTTGAACCTATTTATGTCTTTAAATCTAACATATATCTCTGTGGATAGCCTACTATAGATAATAGGATCATTTATTTTTATATCAACTTTATTAATTTCTACCTCTCTCCCTTTGGTTGGAAACTTTAATCAATCAATTAATATATAATGTAATTACAACAAATAATGTGAGACTTCCTTCTATCATTTTATTATTTGTATTTTTTAATGTAGTTTTTGTTTTTCTCATTACTGCCTTCTTTTGTGTTAAATATATAAATTCTAATGTATCATTTTGATCCCATTTTATTATATTTTTGAAAATTAATTATCTTAGTGGTTGCCTAGGGGTTACAACTATCTTAATTTAGAACAATATTTTTCAAATTCTTATAAACTTAATTTCAATAGTATGAAAAAACTCCAAGGTAATATAGCCCTTTCCCTTCCCCTTCTTATGGGGTACTATTGTTAAATTACCTATTAATGCATTATAGTCCTATCTGTATTAGACAGGATTCACCAGAGAAACAGAATCAATAGGAGACATATATCTCCTATTATCTCCTAGTTTAGTGTAAGTGTGTATATATATATGTATATGTGTGTGTGTGTGTGTGTGTGTGTGTATATATAAAGAGAGAGAGCATGCATGTATAAGAGAAAGAGGGACATTTATGTGTGTGTGGGTGGGTGTGGGGGTGTGGGTGTCTATAAAGAGATTTATAACAAAGTATTAGCTCACACAGTCATGAAACCTAAGAAGTCTCACAATCTGCCATCTACAAGCTGGAGACCCAGGAAAACTGGTTCAAAAGACTGAAAGCCAGAAAGAAGATGATAGAGATTCCAGTCTGGGTCTGAAGACCTGAGAAATAGAAATTCCAAGGGCAAGAAAAGTTCAGTGTCTCAGTTCAAACAGTCAAACAGTCAAGCCATTAATTCAGCTTTCCTCCACTGTTTTTCTTCTACTCAGATGCTCAAGGGCTTGGATGAGGTGCACCCACATAGGGAGGGCCATCTGCTTTACTTAGTCCATCTTTTCCCATGATAATATCTCCCAGAAACACCCTCACAGACACATTCAGAAATAATGTTTAAGCAGCTATTTGAGAATCTCATGACCCAGTCACGTTGACACATAAAATTTTCCATCACACCATTCAAAGAAGTTTATAGCCATTGCGTTATGTAATATTTTAAAAATAAAATAGGAGAAGAAAATACTCCCAAGGAAGAATACATTGTACTAACTTTTAATCTACCTATGTGGTTGCCTTTACCTGAGTTATTTATTGCCTTTTCTCAATTCAAGTTACTGTCCAGTAATCTTTTATTTAATCATGAATGATTTCCTTTAGATAGCTTTTGTAGGGAAAGTCTACTAGTAACAAATTCTCCTTTTTGTTTACCTGGAAATTTCTTAATTTCTTCTTCATTTTTAAAGGTTAGATTTACTAGTTATAAAACTATTGGTTGACTGCCTTTTTCATTCCTGTGAGTATGTATTCCCAGTGCCTCCTGACATCCATTGTTTCTGACAGGAAGTCAACTGTTAATTTGATTGAGTATCCCGTGTATGTGATGAGTCCAGGATTTTTTGTTTGTCCTGTTTCATTTTTTTGTTTTTTTGTTTGTTTTCTGCTTTTGAGATTCCTCCTTTAGCTTTGGCTTTTAATAGCTTGACTATGATGTGCCTAGATGTAGGGGTGGATCTCTTTGAGTTTACCCTATTTGAGCTCATCAAGCTTCTTGGTTGTATAGATTAATGTTTTTCATCAAATTTAGGCATTTTCAGCCATATTTTTTGACATAGCATTTCTAGTCATTTCTCTTTCTCTTCTCAAGCTGAAACTTACACTATGCATTTGTTAGTACAGGTGATAGTGTCCCACATCTCTGAGGATCTTTTCATCTTCTTGGCTATTTTTTTCTTTCCATACACACTAATCTGGATTATCTAAATTGCCCTGTCTTCATGTTCGTGGATTCTTTCTTCTGCCAGTTCCAAATTATTTTGGGACCTCTTCAGTGAATTTTTAATACAGCTATTGTGCTTTTCAAATTCAGGGTTTTATTTAACTCCTTCTCTTTTCACTTCAATAATTTCAATCTTTTTGTTGTTATTCTGTATTTGGTCAGACATAATTTATAAACTTATTCTTAATTTTCTAAATAAGTTTTCCTCAGTTCTTTTAACATATTTAAAATAGCTAATTTAAAATTTTTGTGTAATAAATCCATCATCTCATTATTTTTCAGTCTTTTGCTAAAGGTTTTCTTGATATTTTTCTAAATATATTTCCAGATTGATTTAATAACAATATGAAAATCTTAAAAAAGTGTATCATTTACTGAGATTTACCTACACATTTGCTTTCTTAAAAAACATGTCTACTTTTTAGTTAAGCCTAACACAGCCAATGACTAGAACAAAAACCACTGTCCTTTTTTTCTGTAGAATTGTCATGAAAGATTAAAATTATTCAAACATTGAATTTTTGGTAAAATACAATTGAACATGCTTGCATCAGAACCTAATTTGTGTGTGCGGCTGGGGGTGTGTGCGGGTTAAAAATTGGTACTGTTTATTTACCAGCTATAAGACTATTCATGTTTTACAATTAAAATTCAGTCAATTTTGGCAAGCTGTATTTTTGAGGAATGTATGCATTACATCTAAATTTTCAAATTTAATGTTATAAAGTTTTCATTGAGATAAACTCCAGCAATTATAATATGTCTCTTTTATTTATTCCCAATATTGTCTATGCATACATTCTCTATTTCGTTGATTAATCTTACCAGGGGATTGTCCATTTTATTAGTGAATTCAGAGAAATGTTTATCTTTGTTGAGCTTTGATTGCTAGCTTTCTCTGTAACAATATTTTTGTTTATAATTTTTAACTAGTAATTCATCCCTTCTAATTTGTTTGGTTTTATTAGGATTTTTTTGTAAGATTTTTCAGGTTGGAGGCTCAGTTTATTAATTTTGAGTCATTATTATTTTCTAGTATAAGGCATTTATAAATCTAATATTCTTTTGAATACCTCTTGTGGTAGACAGAGTAGTAGTACACAAAATATGTCCATATCCTAATTCCTAGTACCTGTGATTATGTTATCTTACATGACAAAATGAACTTCACAGGTCTGATTAAATTTCAGACCTTTAGCTAGAAAGATCTTTCTGTATTTTCTGGATTGACCCAATGTAATTTCAAGGCTGTATATGTGGAAGACAGAAGCAGAGAATCAGAGAGATTTGAAGACGCTATACTGTTGGCTTTGAAGATGAAGGAAGGGGCCACACACCAAAGAATGCAAGTGGCCTCTGGAAACTGGATTAGCTCAAGAAAAAAGTTTCTTTTTTAGAACATCTAGAAAGAATGAAACATGGCTGACACTTTGATTTTATTTTATTAAAGACAATTTTAGAATTCTGAACTCCAGGACAGTAAGAGAATACATTTATGTGATTAGCCACTGAATTTGTGGTAATTTCTTACAGCAGCAATAGGGTACTAATGTATTGCATTTGCTGCATCCAAAAATTGTATCATTTTACCAACTATCATCACTTTTAAATATCTTAGAATATCCATTAAAATGTCTTCTTTCATCATAAGTTATTAGAGGTTCATTTTTTCTTTGTAATTTAATATCAAAATGAATTATATTTTTAAACTTAATTAGATTATGGTTAAATGATATTGTCTGTGTGACACTAATCTTATAACACATGCAGTCTAGTATAATATTTTATCATTTATTATAAATTTAATGTTTGATTCACTGGACATATGTAAAATATTGGAGTGTAAATTAGGAAGGATGGAATGTTACACAAACTAGAAGTGCATTGCATTCTTAATTTTTGATAGTTCTATTTCCTGTATCTTTGTTGATCTTTTTAAATTGTCTTTTTGCTCAAACAATTTCTGAAAAAGTTTGCTAAACTCTTTCCATATAATTATTTTCTGTGTGTAGGTTTTTGTTTGTGCTTCACCTCTATTTTTAGAGTATTATTAGGCACAAACACTTTTAGAACTATTGTACCTTCCTAATAAATTAAAGTTTTAATCATTTTATACCAACCCTCTTTATTTTTTCCTTATTATTTTTCCCATTATAGTTCTTTCATTACAATTCTCTCTTCATTAGTAACCTCAGCATTACATTTTAAAAGTTGTTTCTTATATTTCGGTATCTAATTTTTAATTTCATGTGGAATGGCCATTTGTGGTATTCCATAGGGATGAAATGAAAATTCTCATTTTTGATTTGCATTCTGATAATCTAAATTTATTTCATTTATCTAAGTTTAAATTAAAAGAAAAAAATAACAAAACAAAACATAAACAAAAGCTGGTTTTTTTAATTGACTAAAATTCTGAAATAATTTGAAAATATCATTGTAGGTAAAATGATCAGTCCCTGTCTCTTTATACTTAAAAACATTATGATTTTATTCACTATCCATATTGCAAAAATGACTATACGGAAAAAATTTGGCTTCTGTTTTGCATGTGTACAGTAAAGCAAACAAAATAATTTTAATTCACATGCTTTGCTGTTTCTAGAGCAAGCCGCAATGCAAGCAAAGATCAATTTATAATGTTAATAAAGCAATCCTGTACACATTCACTGGGAGAAGCCGAGCACTAGTCAATAGTGGGTAAATTTTTTGTTTCAAAAATATGGGATTAATTTGCAATAGGGCTCAGTGTTTCAATGGAAGCCACATTTCATAGGAGAATCAAAGACCAGGTTTTGGTGAGATTATAGAAAAAGGGTTGAGAATTTGGTTTTTTAGACAATTCAAATGAGTTGAAGTATATATTTGTTGTTATCAAAAAAGAAAAGATTAGAAAATTCAAAATACCAAAAAAGATTATACAAATCCTATTTAATGCAAGTTACAAAATTTTAACCAGAAACATGTATTCAGGATTCAGAGATAATATCATAAAAGTGAAATTGAAAAGCCAGATGCCCACACAGTTAGGATTCTAGTTAGTGTTTAATATAAAATCAGCAGGAACTATTATCCATTTGGATCAAAGTAACTGAGCTTGCTGTGTGTGGTCTCAACAATTTGCTTAGATAAGTTCTCACAGAACTGTGCCTCTTTTTAGAAACAAGTATGCTAAGTTTTCTGATAATGTTCAATGTGTGAAATATATGGCCTTTCTTTACCCGGAAAGGAGTATAGTATGGAGATCAAAACAAACAAAAACTCTCACCAGCATAAATGGAACTGTTCTCAGTCTACCATTAGAAATCTGGTTCACACAAATAGGAAAAAGAAATAATAGACGTTGAGAAGGGCTTTAGGATTTCATGCCCAAAAGGTTTCTAAAATATGGCTTTGAATAATCTATGGAGGCAAGTATTTTCCCTCAGTTACTGACCCCTGACTTAGATCCTCAGGAAATGTGAGACTTTCTCAGTATTATGGTGATATTCAGACAGCAAAGGGCTCAGTGTTCAGTCCTTCTGCCAATTAATGTCAGCAGACAATCCAAAGTTCAGGCACAGTGCAACAAGAACTTTCTAAAATATGCTCTGTGTATTGACAGAAGCTTCCTAGGGCTCCCAAGTGCAAACCCAGGACTACCTCTGCAATTGCTGCCATTGCAAATCTCTGACTGAAGCCACTATGAGCCCCTGTAATGTTGATCCTGGAGAATTCCTAGTCTTGGAAACATACTGATAAATGTCCACAATGTAATGAAGATGTAGCTACTCTCAACTTATAGCAGAGAAAATGTAAAATTCTATGTCTCATAGTAGATTCATGTATGTCCTGGAAATCATACGCAATTATTACTCTAATGGGCAACAATATATAATTTTGACTTTTGCAAACTAAATGTTGTCTTATCTTGAAGTAGATTCTATGTCATAAAGAAAAGCACATTAATTTTGGAGTCAGAGAAAGCTGAAATAAAACCCAGCTCAGATACTTTTTAGCAAATTGACTTCAGGCAATTTGGTTGACATCTGATTCTCAGTTTCTGTATCTGTGAAATGGGCATAATTTACCTTGTACATTCAGCTTAGCATCAATAATATTGCTTGCTTATGAATAGTATTACTTATTGTTATCACCCTAAATTCTTTCTTATGGGGAACAGTGAGATAGATTTCTTGTAGTTATAAAACTGTAGTATTGGGCAGCAGAAAACTATGCTATAGAAAATGCAGAATACAGCTGAGTTTTCAAGTGGCATAAGCTACTTCACTCCATTATTCTCCTTGCATAAATAAGATAGTTTCTGTGTTTAGACAGAAGCACACAAGAGCACATTCAGTTTAGCAGGCACCACGGGGAACCTGGATGTTTGTCAATATTAGGTTAAGAACCTGGAAGTTCTGAAAATAACATCTGGAGCTGAGAATACATAACAGGATCGAGCAGTACATCAAACCATAGACACAAATAAAAAATGAGGTAATGGGCAGACTTCAAATGCAAAAGTGCTTAACACTTATGGACAAAAACCTCATGAATAAGGCTAGGTATTAGGAAACACTATGAAGCTTTCCTTAAACAAATGATATCCCCTCCCCTCCCTTCCCTTTCCTTCCTCTTCTTTCTTGGTTCATTTGGGCTACTATAAGAGAATATCATTGAATGGGTTGCTATAAGCAGCAAAAATTTAGTTTTCATAGCCTAGAGGCTAGTAAGCCTAAGATCAAGGAGACAGGCAACTCAGTATCTAATGAGGGTATGCTGTCTGGTTCATAGACAGCACCTTCTCTCTGTGTCCTTAAATGGTGGAAGGGGCAAAGCAGCCATTTTGGCTCTCTTTTATAAAGGTGCTAACCCCATTCACGAGGGCTCAACCCTCATGATCTAATTAACTCTCAAAAGCCCCACCTAATACTATCACATTGGGCATTTGATTTCCATATATAAATTTTAGAATAACACAAACATTATGACCATAGCATCTCCCTTCCATTCCTCTCTCCCACCCTTCTATTTCCCTTCCCTTCCTTCCTCCTTCTCTCTTCATTATAATATCAATAAAAAGTCGTTTTATTGCTGATACTCTTTGTAAATATATATAAAGTCTTAAACAGAAAAGTAGAAATATAAATATAAATATATATCTCATCTTATTATTAATATCAAATGGTTGTTAGATATGATTCATCAATTTTTCCTAAAAAATTTTAAATATAATCACTGACATCTTAATATTTCACCCTCAAATACTTAAGTATGCACCTTTAAAAAAATTAGACAGGCGCGGTGGCTCACGCCTGTAACCCTAGCCCTCTGGGAGGCCAAGGTGGGTGGATCGCTCGAGGTCAGGAGTTTGATACCAGCCTGAACAAGAGCAAGACCCCGTCTCTACTAAAAATAGAAAGAAATTATCAGGACAACTAAAAGTATATATAGAAAAAATTAGCCGGGCATAGTGGCACATGTCTGTAGTCCCAGCTACTCGTGAGGCTGAAGCAGTAGAATTACTTAAGTCCAGGAGTTTGATGTTGCTGTGAGCTAGGCTGATGCCACGGCACTCACTCTAGCCCGGGCAACAAAGTGAGACTCTGTCTCAAAAAAAAAAAAAAAAAAAAAAAAATTAGCATGATTTCCATGATTTCCTACATTTTACACTTATATTTTAACACTTAATATTGATTAATACCATTTAATTCATAGTCTATAGGAGTACATATATTATTTTTTCTAACATATTTTTATATATGCTTTGTTCAAATGCTATCAAAAGCTCTGCACTTGTCCTCAAGGTTGCATCAGAAGAATGAGAACAAATGGTTTGTGGAGAAGGAAAGAGAAGTTCATTACTTTGCTGGCAAAGGAGGACAATGGCAGCATTTCTTTTGTCAAAATCCAAATTACTGAACATAAGCAGAAATACAGAGCTTTTAAAGGGAGGGCCTCACTTCTAGGCTATTGTCTTTAATGGTTCTAATGGTCCCATCATCTCCACAGAAGATGAAGCCTGTGACCTCCACCCACCTGGGCCCACCTGGGAGGCTGGCACTGGCCTGGGATGACTGAGCTTTCTCCTATAACAGAAAGAACAAAAGACATTTCCTTGCCCCTGGACCACCTGCCTGACGATGAACGGATGCAGGTCAGGCTGCAGTTCCCAAAAAGAGTGGGGGAATTTTTAAAGAGACAAAAAATATTTTTGCCATTTTTTTCCAGGCCATTCCCTCTATTACATAAACAAGACACAGCCAAGAATTACAGATTATATTTTGTTGCTATGTCTCCTAATTCTCTGTCTCCTTTTTATTTCCATGACATTGACTTGTTGAAGAAAGCAGTCCAGTTGACATATAGGTGTTTGACTCAATGTAGTTTAAATACCTTTGACAATTTTACTTCACAGGTGATATTTTGTACTACATATAATTTTAAATCAGTAGGCACTAAACCTCTGGTCATTCCACCCTAATGTTGCCATGACTAATCATCAGTTCAAGGTAGTAAGAACTAGATTCATCGTTTTTAATGTCTTGCCTATCAAAAAGATAAAAAAAAAAACATGTAGGGTGATAGCTAGCATGTGAAATATTTGGTTCTCCATTAATTCTTTACCCAAAGGTTTCAATATCTCTAAATGATCCACCCCTGCAGTGGCTAAGCATTTATTTCCAACCCTGTCATTCACCATATATTTATTATCTGGTATCCTTCATAAAGAAAAGCTTTTCCTCATTTATTAAGCTATTTGACTAATTAGCAATGTAGCTTTTACTGTAAAAAAAGGATGAATACTTAATTATTTCTTTTCATTTACAAATTTTTAGAGTAAGAAAGTCAGTAAAATAGTTACCTCCAATTGTGGCATTTTTTTTCTCTTTTATCTTGATGTGTTTTGCTCTTTGCTTTTATTTGTTTTGTTGGCTTGCTCTTTCCCTTTGATTCTTGGAAGGATATAAGTTTTTTTGTTTTGTTTTTGGACAGGATTCTCAAAGAGTAGCTAAGTACCCATTTGTAAACTCCCTGCTAGTACCTAAAATTTCCCAAGAACTATAAAACTTTCTTTCTCTAATATTTCCAAATATCAAAGTGAGAAAGGTTTTTGGTAATTCTTATACATGATGAATTATTTCCTTTAGGTAACTATAGAAACAATTTAGCAGTACACAGCAGCATTTAATTTGAGACTAACACAAGGAGAGAAGGGAAAAAATACATTGTTTTCAGTGACTAATTATGACTTGAAAAATAACAATATCTGTGATTAGCTAATTTGAGACACAGCCAAGGCTTTAATTTAAGGACCTAATCAAATAAAAGAAAGATGATGAGTAGTCCTGGAATTCTTATTATTGCACATGATTAGAGTCTCAGTTTCACATTGTATCTAAATGAACTTCTATACAGAAGTCCCTCCTTATCTGCAGTTTCACTTTCTGTGGTTTTATTACCTGTGGTCAACTGTGGTCTGAAAATATTAAATGGGAAATTCCAGAAATAAACAATTCGTAAGTTTAAGCGGTTCTGATTAGCATGCTGAAATCTCACACCATCCCACTCTGTCCCTCCCAAGACATAAATCATCCCTTTGTCCCGTGTATCCACGCTCTATAGACTCAGTCACCTTCTTGGTGATCAGATTGACTGTCACTGTCCGGCAGTGCTTGTGTTCAAGTAACCTTTATTTTACTTAATAATGGTCCCAAAGCACAAGAGCAGTGATGCTGGCACTTTGGATATGTCAAAGGGAAACCATATAGTGCTTCCTTTAAGTGAAAAGGTGAAAGCTCTTGACTTAATAAAGAAAGAAAAAAAATTGTCTACTGGGGTTACTAAGGCCTACGTAAGAAAGTATCTTCTTTCTGTGAAATTATGAAGATGAAAGAAATTCATATATAGTATATATGCATAGAGTTCAGCACTATCTGAGGTTTTTAGGTGTTGACTGAGGATCCTGGAACATACTCCCCATGGATAGGAGAGGACTAACGTAATGGATTACTAAGAAAAGGAGGTATTTGTTAAAAATGCCCACAACTTCATTTCATGCTGCATGATCCTCCTACATCTTTGTCTACTCCTTTTCATAATGCTGCCCTTCACCCTTAAAACACACTGACATGTTTTAGATTTCCCTAAATTAACTAGTCTCTTTCCAATTATGTCTCCATAAATTATCTCTTTCTAACTTAAGGGCCTTTGCAACATTTGGAACCCTGCAACTCTTTTTCCCTTTTCAGATGTTTCTACAGTCCCTCCTTCACTATCTTTTTACCTAGTGGGTCTGCTCATGCATGATGGCTCAGCTCAAGATAACTAACTCCAAAGAGGGAGATCTTTCCTGATACCTAAGTACAGTTCCCCAGCTTTATTAATAGCCTTCATTTCTCCTGCAAGTTATTTACCCAGAGCGTGCAATTACATAGTTGTTTGTGCATTTGAATAATGTATGTCTGCCTTTCCCACTTAGCCATCAGTTTTCAGAGGGCAGAATGTGTTGATCCTCCATCGTTGTTTTGCAAGAAGCCCAAAAGAGAGCCTGGTGTATCATAGATATGTAATAAAGTTCTATTGAATATATCAATAAAACCTGATCTTCCATCTCTACCAAGAGCTTCTATATTGACTCCTGCTGTATATCTTATACTTTATAAAATGAGTACATGCATTTTATAAGTATATTTTATGCTTTATAAAGTGAGACATCTGTACACAGCAATATATGTGAACACTAAGGCAGAAGAGGAGTCAGACTCTGACTTTATACATGTTTGCTTTAGATTCTTTTAAACAAGAAATATATTCTTGTTGTAATTAAAGTAAATGGTAAATAAATCTGATGGAAGATGTTGAATTAGTTTTTTAGCTATACTGTAGCGCTCTGGGAATCTATTAATTTCCATACATGTGATATACATGATTTCCATTGAATTAAAAGAAGATATTTAGCCAAAGTATTCCTTATCTTTAATCAAAGCAATCACCTCTCTGTATCACTCAGCATTTCATTCACACTCATCCTTACCAACTTATATTTTATTTTGTCATATATATATTTTAGTCACATCTAATCCTTTCTGGAACAAGTCAAGATGTGCATAAATACATATATAACACTTTGAAAACAGCATGTAAAGAACTTTTGGCAATTGAAAATCTATACTGAATATTTTCAAATATATAGGTTAAAGCACTGGTTTATTTACTATGTACTAAAAGAGAGTGTGCCTCGTAAATCATCACAACCTTGTCAGAGCATCTGAGCAGTTTGACTTTCAATGTAGCTACAAAAGCTTGGGCAGAGAACGCCTGCTGTGTGGTTGCGAAGGGTTACAATGATCTAAAAACAATATTTACATATATTTCTGTACATATCATAAGATTATATAAGGATGCATGAAAGTCAATATCAATATTTGCATTCACTACATTTAAAAATATTATTATTCTCCCTTTTTCTGATGATTCTGTTTGAAACTTAAGCAAAACTTAATTTTATTTGAAGTTGTCACATTTCAGTCTGCCAGGGCAGAGAGTGATAAATGTTCCAGGATTTCCATTTCTGCTTTCTATTTGCAGAGGTTCATAATTCAAATGGAAAATCTACTCTAGTATGAAATGTGACATGTAGATTTTTATGGATGTCATAACATTAAGATGCTTATCACTTGCTTCGCCTTCTTTTCCTCACCTATACCTCATATGCAAGAACATGAGTGATATGGAAGAAGCAACAGATAAAGTGAATAAGAAAACAAATTTTCCCTGCTATACTCTGTCTTCATTATCTGTAGGTCTTTCAAATTTCAATTCTTCTTCCAAGTTATTTTTCTGCTTTAAAATGGCCAAGATTTTAGTCACCCAATCCTTTTAATAAAATCTTTAGGGGATATGTCAGGTTCAGTGAGAAAATTTTATACTTTGATTGAGTCCAGAAAAGTCTATGGGTGTTATTAAGTTGCACTGGAGAATCTCATGCACAAACAGGGGAAAAGGGCAAAAAATGAGAGAGATCTGGTTAGATAATAAGGTTTAGTGGAGAACACACCAGATAGTAAAAAATGCTGAGTTATAATCTTGATTCAAATATTAAATAATGCACCGCATTGAATATGTGACCTACATTCACAGCAACTTATCTTCATAGTACAAAATGGGAAGGCTCAACCAGGTAATATTTTCATCTGCATCTACCTCTAACATAACATCATTTCATGATAAAAGGAAAATAATGAAGATAGACAGAAATTTATAAAAAAACATAATGTGTTTAGAAAGATAAAGGATCATCAATAATTGCCACAAAGTCTTCCTTTTCTTAGTTTCATCCAACCATCATATTTCTGAGCATATAACATGTATCATCTATACAAAGATGAACATTATTTCCAAACTGATGGAGTAAAATGTATAGGTTTCAAAGATATCTATACCCCTATTTACACTACATTAAGACAAGCATTAACTTATATAAAGATTTACAAAATATAAATGATTATCATTAATTTTTGCTGAAAATTAATGAAGTTTCCATAAAGGAATAAATTTTGAGCAAAGATTGGAAGGAAGAAAGGTAGCTCACCAGAAACAGGATGTTAAAAGATGGTTTATGAAAACATGGCTATTTAAAACAGCATGTCTTTAGACCATAGAGTAAGGTGTATAACAAATAAGTAGGGGAAAAATGTTGAAGAGTTGTTTAGACATTAATAAATATTTTGCAGTTATCTCTGAAGATACTTGGATTCCATTCAGAATTCAATGCTATAGAGAAGAAAGATAAAATTCTCCATTTTGAAGAGAGACAAAGGTTTAAATTGGAATCTGCCTTAGCCAAATTAGAGGCTAGGGTAGAAATTGGGAAATGAGATGATGAGAATCCAAACAAAGGCACATCGCTCATTTACTCTTCCAGATCCAGTCTTCACTATTCTGTGTTGGCATCTTTGCCCTGGAAGACTGAGCTAAATGGAATGCACTCTGTTGCCTTCCAGTTTTCGGTCAGATTCTGTGTTCAGCCAGTGGGAAGTGGTGGCTGGAGACTGGACCATAGACATGGAGTCAGCTGGGTATAACTATCCATCTGGTTTCATCCCTCCTAGGTTATTCTCTTTTCCAAAGACTGTATCACGTGTCAAGTTGCCCTCTCTATATGCACTCCTTGGTTCCTGGTTACTGTTCTCTCTCTTTTAGGCTGAGACATGGTAAAAGCTATTCCAATAATGATGGTCCAGGGGTTCTGCCTTGTCCCTGCTGATTTTCCTAAACTGTGTCCTTTGCTCAACTTTCTCAAAGGTAGAGACTGAGTGAAATGTTTCCTGCTGGCACTCTGATCCATACACAGACCAAGGTGAGAGAGAGATGTTAAGAAGGATCTGAGGGCCAGACTTGACAAAACCTGCTTACCTAATGAATATGGGGAGTGAACTAGATGGATGAATTGAGCATAATTGTCAAGTTTGTGACTTAAAAAAAGTTTGTGACTTAATTGTCAAGATGAATTTTTTTTGCAATTGACTGAAGGTTAAAGAAAGTTTAAAGGTGTGTAAAATGAATTCAGCTTTGGGATAAGCCTGTGGTGCCATAGTAGCCTCCATACAACCAATATCTAGGAGACAGAAATATATATCTGAAACATACAAGAAATATCTAGGATGTATAAATATGGGTTTTTACATTATTAGATTATAGGAGAGCAATGAAAATTTCCAGGGACAATATGGGCAATACAGTAGTTGAAGATATTGAAGATACTGGCAAATATCTTTATAGCTTAAAGAGCTTGGGTGTGGTATAAAGTTATGTTTGAATTCTGTGTCATGTTGGATAAATTAGTCACGAAAGGTTCCTATTAATATGAAACCTTATATCTCTAATAATATAACATGTAGAATTATAATGTACAATATGGTATTGTTTATATAGAATCTCTTTCCACAATGCCTGAAATATACAGAAAGCGATCAAAAATATTATTTTTCTTCTCTTAGTATTGAAGAAAAATTGGGCCATTATTTTTATTAAAATTTAATAAGAGCACATCCAATATTTCTCAAATAAATGTGAAAACCATAATGAAGACTAAAATAAGACATTAAAATTAAAGATTAAGAATTTAGTGTTTCATGATTGAGCTGATTGCAATTATAAAGATGAGAAGAAAGACTTTAATGTCTAGATTAATAACAGTAAATAGAAGGCTTTATTCTCTTTACTTAAATCAACATATGTCAGATCTTTTGAGATTCTACACAGCATAAAACAAAATCACTTGAGAATTGTTGACGTAACTGAAATGTAGAGTGGTTTAAAAACTCCATCCTCCTACATCCCTAGGAACTGGTACTATATTTTACTATATTGGTTTTATTTTTGTTTTTTGTTTTTATTGACTGTTTTTCTTATATGCATTAATGATGAAATCTTGCAGATCTGCTAAACTTCCTGAATATTATAAATGTGTGATGACTCAGATGGAATAAAACAATTTATTTCTTGTACACCTAAACTCTAAAATGGATAGAAGCCATCTTTCAAGATATAATGCAAGAACCTAGTCTCCCTTAAATCTTGTAGCTCTATGATCTCTTTACATATTTTGCAAATTTTCTGTGCTTGCCTGCATCAAGTTGGCAGCAAAAGCAAGGATCAAGTAGAGTCACCATGAGAAGTTTATAGTGAGCAAAACAGGCTTGGAAATTTTCATTATTTTGGGTAGAACTTAGTCATATGAACAAATGTATAAAGATATTTATTTAGGCTGTAATTTAGCAATTTGACCATGCAGAAGAACAAATGAGATTAGTGAACAGAGAAGCAATGTCTCCCACAGGTGGGATTGTGAAGTTCACAGGCTTTCTCATCCACCTTGTTTCCAAGTATTTTTTACTAACGTACTAGTTCAGTTTATAAAGTATTTTATGCTGTGACCACATATAGAATTTAGGTATTTTATTTGATTTCTAAAGAAACGGAATAGAACAAACCACAACCAAACAAAAACACTAACACATAGCTGTAAATAGGTGGAAACTTTACTGAGGACTTTAGGAATTTCCTGCATATTTAAAAGTAGAACTAATTAGCTATATTTTCTTCCTTTTTCTTTTTTCCTTTCCACCCTCAGCATCACACCTTACATCCAAAAATAGCTTATCAAAGCATTTTCTTAAACAAATGCAGTTCTCTTTTTGAAAGGAATTCTGATTTCAGTTGCTTAGAATTTAGCATTCCTTTTCCACTGTATGTGTGGCTGCATATAAATATATTTTTGCACATGTACGATTTTGCAGGCATTTTTGAACATTTATATTCTTAGCATTGAGCTAAGAATGGGAGATATAAAGATACATAAGATATAATAGCTATTCTTAGAGTCTACCAGGGAAGGCAAACACTTAGGCCAGAAACTTCAGCTTATATTATGAATGCCACAGTAGAAGTGTGTTATGAGTGCTGTAAGAATACAAAGAGAGAACTTATATATTAATAGGGATTCCCTAGGATTCCAAGGAGAAAAATCTTTCCCAGCTTAAGCAGACACATGAGTAAAGCATTAAAACACATTATGTACATACACTTGAAGGATCCAGGCGATTATGAACTGTGAAGCACCGCAAGATGGCCAGGAGTTTAGTGTACCTGGTGTACCAATACATCTGCACCATCTGGATGGGCTTTCTAGGCCATGGCCACAAATGTACCAAGGCAGGGAATAGCAAGGGAGCCTGGAAGGGCACTGCCGCAGGATCAAAATGGATGATGAGGCATCTGAATCCTGGAAGAACCACCAAGATTGTATGTGTGTGTTGGGGAAGGGGGTGGTGGGGAAGGGGACATGGGGAAAGTGAGTCCTTCCTCTTGAAGATACATCCATCCATCCAGCCCTTATTCTGCCCAAAATGTCAAAATTAGCTTTTTTATTATGTTTTTTAGAGTTTCATCTCAGCCAAGTAACCCAATGTAACCCAGGCCACATTGTGCCCAAGGACAGGTGCATAATGAGCACACCAAGGTAACACTGGAGCTGTACGTAAATAAGGCCAGTGCAACCACAGCCAGCAGGCCTACAGGCTGGTGGAGCAACAACCCCTAACTTTTCCTTACATGGACCAGGCCTGTGGGAAGTAGGGGAGGAGCAGCCGGTGTGCCCTGGCTGGGCCTCAGCCCCACTGAGAGCTGAGATTCACCTGAAACCAGCAAACCCCATTCAGGCCTTCATGTTAGCCATCAGGCTTCCCCACTTGGCTCTAGGGGTTGGACTTCAGGAGTGGGAGGTGGGAAGGAGGGAGACTGAATTCTATGGGAGCTCCTTCAGCTTTGTGTCCAGGGGAGAAGCGGGCAGGGAGTGTGGTTATGTTGCCCTCTCAGAAACTATAGTATACTCTTAGCCTTTTACTTCTCCACCACCTACTCCAGCTTCTTGCCCAAAGACAATGCCCTGACTGGGTGTATTAGTAGAGTGCTCCAGAAAAACAAAACTATTAGGATGTATATATAGAGAGAAAGGGAGATTTATTATAAGGCATTGGCTCATGCAATTATGGAGACTGAATGGTCCAAATTTGCAGCGAGGGTGGGAAGGCTTCAGACCCAGGAGAGCCCATGGCAAATGCAGCCTGATGGAGAATTCTTTCTTGCTCAGGGTGGCTGAACTTTTGCTTCCATTCAGGGCTGCACTGATTGAATTATGCCCATCCACATTATTGAGGGTAATCTGCTTACACAAAGTTCATCTATATAAATGTTAATCTTGTCCAAAAATACCCTTCAAGTTGATACATAAAATTAACTATCACCTGGGGGTAATCAAGGAGCCCAGAAGAGAGAGGGGTGTCCTCACTTTCATCCACTCTCATAAATGCTCCTGAGCAGAGCTAATGATACAGGGAAGCTGGCCGGGCTGAGTGCTCATCCTGAATGTGGTAGTACCCTTGGAGCGAGTGAGAGACCTTGGGGCCATGCTGTGCTTTCAGTTACATTTGCCCTTATGCAGCAAGGTATGTGGGCACAGTGGTGCTCCACCCCTCTGCCACACGGGTCACCAAGGCACTACAGGCCAGGCCAGGAGATACCTTGGCACGTAACATAAAAGCATATTCATATTTTTAATCTTTTTAAAGGTTTTTTAGAGGCAATATTTTTACTACAATACTTTAAGTATATTTGACACTTTGGTTTTAGTGATGCTGATTTCTCTCTGAAGACTTTTAGAGAGGAGGTAATATATTTCCCTTTTAAAGTGTCCTGATGATGCATATGCAATTAAAGTGAGCTGATTGCTCCTCTGGGAAAGGTGAGCCTCAGTCACTTCCGAAGGGTTGGTATTCTCTGTAGCTGCAAGTGTGGATTGGGAAAGTTTGCTGCATGTTGGTTTTGGGAGAAGGAGTGTGGGGGGTTAAGAATCACAACTTTTTGATGACAAATAGAGCCCTGGCAATTCTGGTCTTCACATTAACAAGTTCAGGGCACAGGAGCACCAAATAAATAGCATCTATGTGCAATCCATACACTCTGGATCTCCTGTGTTCTAGAACACGACTGACATATTCTTCCTTCCATCCCACTGCTATGATGACTTGCCTGTATTCCTAAGTGATGCCAGACCCTCCACCTGTGAACTAGATTCCCCTGCCTCTCACCCACGCACAGATTCACTTTTGCATCCTCCTTCTCTTTCCTGCATTGCCAATATTCCTCCTCTTCTGGACCATCCCCATTAGCATGAGATCCTTCTTGTAAAGCCATTTCCCTTTTGACCAACCATTCATTTCTTGGCCCATTTTATAGGAAAACTCCTTGAAAGGTTGTCTGCAACTAATGTCTATAATGAGTCATCTCTGTTTCCTTTTTGAACCCTATAAAATTATACTTTCAGAAGAGATCAGGCACCTTCAGGGCGGTGTGGCCTCAGACTATAAAATTGTACTTTCATACCTATGACTTCACCAAACCTATCAAAGCCACCTTGTGAAACCATAAGGCCAATTCTGAGATTGCATGATTTGACCCCTGGGAACATTTATACAGTAGCTTTCTCCCTCTTCCTTGGAATGTTCCTTCCCTTGGCTTCTGGGTCACCTACTTGCCTGGATTTTACCTCACTTCCCATTGTTTCTTAAGTTTCGTGTCTAGTATATCTGATTTCCCTGACATTCACAGATGTGGCCCTGGTGCTCCATCACTGAGCTGCTTCTTTTGTCCAGCTATATGCCTGTGTGTGTGTGTGTGTGTGTGTGTGTGTGTGTGTGTGTGTGTGTATAAATATATATATATTTCCACTCTCTACCTCAACATTCAATAACAGGTTCTTTTAATCTACTGCCACTGTACATTTTTACTTGGAAGTTTTATTAACTGTTTATCTAAAACTTAACATTTTCAAAATTGAACATCTCATTTTTACCAACATCTTAACAGAGATTATATTATTATGGTAAAATATTTTTCAAAAAAATGTTCATTTTGTTTTGGCAGTTACTTTTTTCTTGGCCACCTCACCCCACCCACCTCTTTTTCTGTGAGGGGTTTCTAGCTTTCTATATTTCTTGCACTCTGCTTCTACACAAGCTTCTTATTTGAAGAAATTTTTCAACTTCTAGAATGGACTAGATGATCTATAATCTTTTGATTCACAGGCAGACAGAATATTCACTCCAGTCAATAGTAACTGTGCTGTAGTAAGGAGAAAGTGATCAGACTCTTACATCTAATCTTTGCTTTCTAAATTGAGTGTGTGTTTCTTCCAGAGGTGGTATTATGTCAATGAAAGACTTAGAGTCAATTATCTCCAAACAAGATCATTTCTCCAATCAATAAAGTACATTTTCCCTTCTCGATTGGCAGATATGAGTAAAATGTTGGCATAGCATTCAAATACTTATCACTCTGTTAATGAGGGTATTATATTTTTTTGTAATCCCAAAGGAACTGGCATCACAAAATGCCAGATATAATGTAGTGTATCATGAGTGACAAGTGATTTTAGTTAGCAGTAACTGCAATGTGTGGTTACTGACATGAGAATGTATTACCTGTCATCTCATAAGGAGCAATATATTTTGGAGAAGAAATACTATTCTGGTTAATTCCTAATTGATTATTTTATTCACAGTATTCTCTCATTTCTTTTCTTGAATCTTCTGCATGACTTTTATGGTTTCATTCCATAGAAGGCTTGAGTATTACATTAGGAAAACAATGAATAGTTTACAAGTTGACCTTGAATCTGGAGCAAGTGACGAAAGAAGAAGCAAGATTCATTTTGCAGTTACTTGCTTTCCTTTTGTTCAGTACTTGTTTCAGTTATTTATAAGCTAATGATACTTTTCCTTAATTGTTGAATTATTCTGACATGATAGGCTTATTTTATTTCACATGGTTAATCTCTATAGAATATCAAGATTAAGCTGAACACTGAGTTTGTCATGTTGGTAGTAATGAGAGACATAAATTCTTGGATGAATAGAATTGTGTAGCATTTATTGAATCAACATAATGAAAGCAAGTCATAGGCAAGAGAAGTCTTGCCCTTTTACAGAATAGCACAAAGTTTTCTCTTTTCTGACAGCTAATTATTCTGATACACATCAGTAAATTATGAATTCTTTAATAACTAGAAATAGAAGGAGTTATTTTTAAATGGTAATCTGATTTAATTGCTAATATTAAAAGGAAAATGAATACTTTTAAATCTTTACTTAATGGTTGATTTGCATATATGTTTATTTTCCTTTGAATGTGTCTTAGATGTCTTGAATACTGATTGTCCAATTGGTATGCAATTGTCATCTATCTATCTATATGTCTCTCTATGTATGTTAATATATATAGGGTTTTTTTGAGAAAACTTCTAGTTATAGAAAGAGCACTGCTCGATAGTATACCCAGTTTCCTCCTTTCAAAGGTGAAAATATACTACTTTTCAGTGAGGTCAATCGGTATTTTCACCCTATCCTTGTCCTTTTAAAACTCCCCCTTTGATAGGTAAATCTAGAGGCTCTGCCCTCATTTGTTATTTCACACATGTAAAATGGAATAGCACCACATCTGGGAAATGTAAGGATTAAATGTGATAACGTGTAAGGAAGCACTCAGTAGATGACTTACAAATAATTGGCTGGCGAAAGGTAATCATTTTCCTTTCAGATGGGAGAAAAGTTCCTCAAAACTGAATAAAAAATTGTGGTTAGTGAAGCTCTATGATTTGTTATTAGCTCAATCTCTTGGCATGCCAGGAGATATTGTTCCTATCTAATATTTCATATATAATTACATTTATACCTCAGTATTGCCTTTTTATTATTGTATTAGTTCTATACACTCTCATTTTAGACTTCCTAAATATTCTTTCTCTCAAAGTGAATCTTCTTTCTCTCAAATGTATGTTTGTTTTTTAGTGTTGATTTAAATGTGTTCACTGTATAATGGAAATATTGCACCTAACAATATATTCCCAGAACAGTTTCTATCATAATATAGGTGTACCATAAAGATTCTCCAAAGCTACCCCCAAAATAGCTTCATTTTAAAATGTTAAATATAAATATCTATGTCATAGTATATATATTGACAGTTCTAAATGTTTGATTTTATTAAAGAGAGGGCTTTATGGACCTATTAGATATATAATTGTCACTATATTAAGTCTACTAGAACTGAAATATTTGAAAGTACAAATATTTGAAGTAGTATGAATCATACATAATGGGTTGTATTTCACAAATTTGTCAATAAAAAATGGACCTATAGCTTATTCCACTTGAATATACAATTATGTAAAGCATGACAGTAGAGAGGTGAAAAAAGATAAACCAGACTAAAAATTCCCAAATGAAATCTGGTATTGCTAAAAATTCTTTTTAAAAAGAAATAATACCAAATGTATATTTATAAGAAAAACAAAATTAATTTCTACTATAGTGACTCATGGAGTAACAGAGATATATATAAAAGAAACCTATAACGATATGCAACACTATGGATGCTGTTAGAAACACAGTACTGAGTGGTTAAAAAAAAGTTTCACAAACATTAGTACAATAAAACACAATTTTTATATAAAGTTCCATATTTATTAAATAAAAGCCCAAAATGTAAAAATAAATAAATAAACGTGCATATACTTTCTAAAACTGGAGATATACACATATGTGTTTAAACTATAAAAATGAAGACAAAGTTGAAAACTGAATTTAGTACAGTAGTTACTATACAGGATGGAGAGGAAGCAAGTGGATGGATAGGATATTAGAAAATAGGTAAATGCAACAGCAATGTGAATGCTAAAAGCAAACTCTCAATAGCATTGTGTTGCAGACACTGTTTCAAATGCTCAAACATGGTAATTCATTTCATGTTATAAGCATGTTATACAGCAGGTGCCTCTGTGCTGTCATTCCCATCATGCAGATGAAGAAAGTGGAAGGACTTGCCCAAAAGCACAAAACTATTATCCCAGAGCCCAGATTTAACCAGGGATGTCTAGGTCCAGAGTCTGTGTTCTTCATCTTTGAGATAATTTGTGAAGTCCAAAGTGACATTTGGGTTACTTTTATTATTATGCTAGTTAAAAAAAAAAAACGGATTTAAGTCAAGGACAGGAATACAGTATGTGCCCAAATCCACAAAAATTGTGGCAATAGCCATGCTCAAAGTTTTATTCTTTGAGAAAAACTCAAAGAATATGAGTTTTGAATTTATGATATATGAATTTATTAGGATCTTTTTGTCAGTTAAGAGCAAAAGAAAATGTGCATTATAAATATCCTATTGATAATGAAATAATACACTTCTTTCAATTTGATATGTAAATAAGTATATTTACTAATGTTCTATTGAACTAATGAAATAATATTTACCTTGTCTAAATTTTAAGCTTCCTTCTTGAGTAGTTCTACCAGATATTTCATATAATACCAATAGTATTTGACTCTAAACTATATGTCTTCATAGTATGTTAATAATCCAGAAATAGTTTCCTTTTACAGAGCTGGTGAAAATGAAAATGCCTTATATATCCAAGGACATAAACTTCCAAGGACAAGTAGTGTAGATAAGTTTCAAAAAGAAGGATATACTTTTAGTGTGATTTACCAGAGTGTACCTGGGTAAGAACGTATTGGGGTAGTGACCAAAGGGCGTCATTTCTGGGATAGACTTAAGTCCATTGAATTGAAAGTCACCCAGGCTGGACTCTCTCAAAAAGGAAAATTGTCAGTTAGGGACGGAAGGTTACTTCTGTCCTTCTTTTTGTTTTATTTTCTACCTCCTAAAATACTCACTTTGGTAGTTTTTACTACCAATTTTGCCCATTCTTAAATCCTATCACTAGCCTAGTATTCTGTCCTCACTCCAGAGCGATTGGATGGATTACCTGTAAGTCTTTAGTTCAGACCACTGACTAATGAATGGTGTAATTTTCTGTTTCAGGGGATATGATTGAAGATCTGGTTTAGGAGTGGCATGTTCAGAGATGTTGAACCATATACAATTGTACGATAGCCAATTGGCAATACTCAGTAGGCTGTGGGATATGTGGGTCTGAATCTTATGAGAATAATCTTGAGTATCAGACTCTGAATTTTGGCATCCAAGTTTAAAAACAAGTGAGAGCTAATAAAGCATGTTGGGTTGGATGCAAACAGGTCTAGCACAGAGGAGAAAATAACACTGGTGTTATCAGTCAGAATATTGACTCTGTCAAAGAGCTCAGTGACTATCAGGACAATGACTTAACTTCTAGAAACATCCGGGGGCCTGAGATGATGTCATCTCTGATGTTACATAGGGCTGTGATGTTACATAGGGCTATGTAACTCTATGTATGTTACATAAGGCTTCTGTACATCTTTCTAAAAGTTGTTATTTCACAGGGTTTCATCTGCCCACTATGTAAGAAAAATATATAACTGCTATTGATTTATCGGAGCATTACCAGAAAGTGCATGCTGAAAATGAAACAAGAGGACGGGAACTTCTTAATGACTCCAGTGTTACTATGGGTCTTGTATATTTTGTTTTAGCAGCTTGGTTATGGGTTGCTCAGAGTAGCTTTGTTTTTCCTTGCCTTGGTGTTGCTTAACTTTTTATGCTACAAGGGAATATGGATTGCTCTACATAATGTAGAGTTGTGAGTGTCAATTAAAATAATGCAGGTGAATTACTAAATTAATTGTAAATCATAACAGATTTTATTGTAATTCTCATGAAATATAGATTATAGGCAAAATTTATTGGTTTTATAAAATTAAGGGGAATTTATGAATTTTCTGAGCATTATGTGTTTATTTTTTATTTGCTGGGGAATCTTGATGTTGTTCCAACTCATGTCCATTTCATTCACAGAACCTTAAAGTTGAAATGGAACTTTAGGTTTACGTCATAGAAGTCCTTAATTTTATACAAACTGAAAACATAAGTTTATTTCAGGTTAGTAATATAATTAGAATTCCAGTCTCCTAATTTGTACTTTAGTGCTAAAATGGGCCATTGATTGGGAGTAAAGCCAGTTCTTCAGAACCTTTTCTATTCCTGACCAAATGATTCAATTAACTCACCAAATATTATTTATATCTTTGATGGTTTATAATATATTTTTATTTTATAAAATTACTTTTATGGAAGAGATAAATAATTCCCTGTATGTGAGAGAAAATACCCAATTTATTTTAAGGACTATGCATTAAAATATTTGAACAATATTATGGAAATCTACATTAGTTATGAAAGATGACTCAATGAATGAATCATTCATGAATTTATTTTCTCAGTCATTCAGTCTTATATTTGCATATTTATTTAACAAATATTTAATTCGTACCTATTATACATGGGACACTCTTCTTGGTGTTTGAGAATAAACACTATAAAGGGAAGAGTTTGATAAAACATAATTTAATAAAATACATGAGGAAATTTCCAATATTACTAAAAGCTCTGAAGATAATTAGTGTATTGAGTTGAGGCATGAATGATGAGAAGTCAGCCATGGAATGATCTGGTGGTGAAGAGAGGGAGATGAGTCCAGGCAGAGTGACTCAGAGGTGCAAAGATCCAGATTCAGTGTGTGTAGTGGACTTGGGAGTCCCATGCAGGTATTTTAACAAAAAGTGAGCTATTTAAACACAACCTTCTCATCTCTGCATGCAACATGTAGAGCCTAGTTAAAATTGGAAATGTGTAGTTCATCTTGCCTATCAGTTGCATATTTTAAATGACTTTAATAAGTTTAAGCTGGATGTTTTTAAAAAATGTTTTTTTTTGAATCCAAACTGCTTCACCTATGGTAATATATAATAAAATGAGGAAGAAAATATGTCAATATGAGATAGTATTGGTTAACACTGGGGAGTGAATTTGATTTATGGGTATGTAAGATTTCAGGACAAATGATTTTCACCTGAAATTGATGAATGACAGAGGGGGACTCTCATTGTTTTGTTTTGTTTGGTTTGGTTTAAATCTATTTTAATGGAAGAAGTAATCCAGTGATTCTCCAACTTTGGTGTGGATCAGAATAACAGGGAAATTGGTAAAAACAGAGGCCCAGATTTTATCCTCAATTGACAAGTTTTGGCCCCTGGATCTTTTATTCATTTCAAGGTAATTATAATTGTACTAAATTTTGGCAATTTCTAATGACTCTATTTGTCAGCTGAAGTAATAGCAACAGTTATTGTAGAAGATACAAATTGTAAATAACATGTCTGCTTTACAGTTTGAGAAGTAGAAGAGATGCTAATGAAGGATGATTTTTAAGAATAGAGTAGCTGTTGAAAACAGAAACCTGTTAAGTAGTAAATTCCACATGCTGTTAACACTGAATTCCAGGTTTACTAAGATCATGTGTTAAGATATCAAATAAGAAAAAGTCATTGAGGCAATGAATCACACGTTCCTAGACTTTTCAATACAAGTCATGGGTTCTGACCATGTCAATTCTGAGTCATTTGATGAAGTAGGATTGTCTTTTTCCTGTGTCCAGTACACTTTGCTCATCCATATCATAACTTTCAGATTTTAATTTTTGCTCTATTGAGGCAGATACAAAAATTTTTCTTATTAGAAATTATTGAATTTGTAGGACATAGGATTCACAGTGAAAATGTACCTATGGATATTGAGGATGAAGATTACTGCTAAAAGAAATAGAACCAGCCAACCTCTTGTATGTATTAGGTGCTGGGTTAGGTGTGGGAGAGAAATGGCTCATTCTCTTAACCAGCTTCCTTTCTAGTACAAGCTTACAGTAAGTATGAAATAACCATACTTACATAGCTCCCATTTATCCTCCCTGTTTATCTAGACATTTTTGAATGAGTGAATATATAAATGCAAAAATGACTGTGATGATTAAATTGTTCTTAGCCATGACATGACTTGGCATTTCAACTTTTACGATAGAACAGCTATTGCAATTGCAGGCATTTTTCCTTGAGATTATCTGCCAAAATATCTTTTTATCTGTGTTTGACTTGGATATGACCTGACCTATGAATAGTTGCTCAGATGTGTCAGATATGTTCTTAGTGTTTTCTGGGATCATAAGTCAATTATTGTATTCAATTTTACATCCTTCACTAATCAAATGAATTTTGAACATCAGACAGAACCAATATCATATAAATATAAGTTTATGAAGGAAGAATAATTCCATTTAACTATATTTATAAAGTAGATTATTGTGGTTTTTGCAACAGATTTTTATATCAAATTTTTGTATGGACTTTCATTAAAAATTTAATGGTCTCTTTTGTCCATTTAAGTCTCAGTTAAAACTGGGAGGAATATAGCTGTCTGTGTGAAATATGGTGAAGAGAATTATTAAATGTTTGGGAAAATTATTGTGTTCTGAATAACTGAAAACTGTGCCAAAGTATTACACTGAGAAGTCAATGTAGGGTAGCTACAAATCATTAATTGAAGGAAGGCAGATGGAAATATACATTTTGCACTAAATTTCTGAAACATTTGGAGAACAGAGAACAGCTAGTCCTTGTTTTTGTTCTTTTTCCCTCAGCAATGTGTTCCTGAAATGAACTTCAAATATCAAGATGAAATAAACATCATTTTTGCCCTTATAAAGTTAAAATTAATATAAATACATGGTTGCCCCTCCACCCCAATTTGGCATCAGCAAGTTAAAATGCTCATTTCAGCTACTTTCTGTACAAGTTCAGCTGCTTAAAGAGACTTGACTTAGCAAATATTTACTGAGCTTATGCTCTATGTCAAGAATTCCTCCAGGTATACTGTTCTTAGCATTATGCCTAATGCTGGAGATTTAAAGCCAAGTAATATATGGTCTCTACTTCAAGAAGACAAAAGGAAGATGGGGAGGCTGGTATAGGGTGTTTGATATTGTATTCACAGCAGGGACTACTTCCCACCTGGATAGAGATGAATAAATCTCCTTGGAGGAAGTCAGTAAAAGTGGTACATGAGTCCCACCTTGTAAGATAAAGAAGACACTGCAAAACACAAGAGTTTTTTCAGAGAATGTGAGCTATACCCATCATAGTGTCTTTGAGGAATCCAGAGTCCCAGTGTGGCTAAGATTGAGCTGTTGGGTGCCAGGAAGCTGGGCAGTGTGTGAAGGGCCTTGAACGTCATACTCTCTAGAGTTTGGACTGTACTTGTCAAGTATCAGATTTGCAAATTATAAAAATATAATAAGTATCTGTCATAAAATTTGTAAAGCATTTTCCTTTTGGGGTATCAGGCCCTCTCTATTCTCAGTTCTTTTAGAATAAATGGATTCGAACACACTTCCCATTGTTGGATGAGCATGTGTCTTAGACCTGACCAATTCAAGTACTCCTTCTTCTGGTCTGTCTAATAAGGCATATGAAGCATAAATCAACTGTAAGATGATAATCAGTTATTTGGGACTATCAAGGAATAGGCATTTTATATTGATGACATGGCTAAATGAATAGAATATAGCCAAAAACACTACTATGAGAGCAAACAGAAAGAACCTGAGATATAAGCAACAAAAAAGTAAGCAAAGAGAGGGAAAAATAACTGAATATATTATCTTCATGCTTGGATCCAGACATGCCTAATGCTAAAATATCTTCTGAATTTTTAGTCACTTTTTAAAAAAATAAAGTTAGGTTTTTTCCATTCTAACCAAAATAACTATAACTAACTTTTTAAAAATTCTGTGAAAATAGACAATTAAAATGGAATAGTATATTGGTTTTTAAACATGAGATGACAGAACCTGAACTAGGAAAATAAATAAGAGGAGAGAGTTTGTATATAAAATTGGAAACATAATTAAATTAAAAGCTAATAAAATGAGAAAAATAAATCATTGCTCCAGAGATTAAGTAAGATAGGGAAATCAAGAAAGAAGGGAAAGTTTCTGGGTACCTAATGGGTTATGTTTTTGTTTTGGGACTTTTGGGTTTTGGACACTTATTTAGAATTAGCATGGATTTTAGCAAGTATTTGAAATATAGGTTTGTAACTCTGGAGAAAGTTTAGGTCAAAATATACAGATTTAGGATTTTCCAACATAGCTGAGCATGTGCTTGGAGGTGAATCAAACATACTCATGTCTCAGAAATCAAGGGTGGAAGGTATTTGACAGAAAAAGACTGAGATCACTGTAAAATCAAGCATAGACTTTAAGCAAACTGAGGGTCAGCGAAAGAAAGCTGGATTTTGCAGGTTAAATGGCATCAGCACTACTTCCAAGAATGTAAAATAGTGAACACAATCACCCAATTACAGTGAGTTTTGAAAAGAAGAGAGGTGTAAAAATTAAGCAAGTAAAGGCTAATCATCTTTTTCAATAAACCTGGCAATGGAAGGAAGATATGGAGTGTTACCTAAAGAAAGGCATGCCAGAAAAAGGTTTATGAAATATTGAAAACACTCAGAAGATTTTTATGAATGTATGGAAGGAGGAGGAGGAAACAAAGGAGAAGGAATACAATAAAAAATAAAGTCACAGGAAAAAAGTAAACTAACTTTTATATGGTTCTAGAAGAGGAAGGAGATTGCAACCTTGGGAATAGGTGGGAGATAGTTTCACCCAAGCCTAGATGAAAGACAAAGTGAAGATGAAAATTTAGTTTTGAGGTAGAATAGAGGAAAAGATAAAACATTACTGTTTTCACTTCCATGAAGGAGGAGGTTAGGTGATGTGCTGAGAATAAGGACCCTGGGAAGGGGAGCTTAAGAATTAATGTTCAAAACAGTGATTGTGAAGAACAGAAAATGGTCTATATGAGTTGATCAGGTATTTTTTTTTTTAAACACATACATGTAATTAAGTTTCCTAAGACAGCTAGAAACCTACCTGTAATGGAGCTTGCAGCCTATCTGTGAGGGACCTGGTGCAGAATCTGAGAAAGGAAATGTTTGGGGGTACCGAAAGCTTATATTGACCACATGATTGTGGCAAAAAGTTAGGGTACCAAGTAAATGAAGATTGACAGTGAAAGGTATGGCCCAGTGGTTGGCACAATGGGCACAAGATCCAAGCTGAGGAACTTGTGAAAGGAAATCTCCAGGAGGCAATAAACTGGGAGAATGGGTTTAGCAAAGGACAAGATTAGTTAGAGGTTGTCATCATGGGGTAGTAAAGAAAATGTAATGGCAATGCCCAGGTTTTAAAAACTGTATATTCTGAGTTTTGACAAAGGTCCAGGATATAGCTATAGATAGATAACACTGTATAATATTCAAAATGCTATATATATTATAGGAAACTCAAGTGGAATAGAGCTAAAATTCTTTGGCATGAGTAGGGGCAGCTGAGGGTAGTGGGGGGCAGTGTTCTGGAAACTAGGGTATTGAATGAGTCAACAACTGGATATAATGAGGCATTTTGGAAGTTGGAAAATAAAAATTAAGGAAAATGGAGTCAAATAAGAGAACAGGAACTTTTTACAGATTGGCTACATTTGGGAGAACATGTAGTTAAAGGATTTTTAATGCATATTTATAGTAATAAACACATTTACAGGCTAGTTATATATTCTCAACTGTAAAATGAGGAGTTTGTCCTTTTTAAATATTGTCTAGAGCATAACTTCTATTATATTAATTTTTACAGGTCATTGTTTCATTGATCAATCCAAGCATGTTATTTTTATAGCTAGGTTTATTTTAGTGCAATATTACGCTTTCTCAGTCGACCAATCTCAAATATTGTATTTTATATAGCAGCAATATGACATCTGAAAAAGAATAATATTCCACCTTTCACAAAAAGTACTTGGTTTTATATTACTTTGGTTTACAATTTAATAAATGACCTACATGCAAAGCATTTGTGAGAGACTGCATGTAGGTAAGGGGAGTTTGGAGATTATAAACAAAATTACATTAACGGGAGGCTGGAGTCACTTAGAGAGAAAAGGAAAGCAATAGATCAAGTTTAAATGGGCATCATTAATGGGAGTTATGGGCACACATCTCAAAATGGATATACCCCAAAGAATTTATAGAACACCTCTCATAATTGGAAAAAGACAGATTTTACAATTATCCTCAGGACAAGCTGCCAATAGAATAAAATACATAGCTTTAGTGTCAGGAGAGATGTATGAGACAAAAGGGAGTCTTAGCTGAAAAAGAGAAGGAAAAGAGGAGGAAACAAACAGGCTCTGCAGTAGAGCAGAACTGCAAATGGGCCCTGATTGGAGAGGAATATTCTGAACACATGTAAACGTCAAACTAAAATGAGAAGTGTTTAATTGCTATTTTAAAAAGCTACAAATATTATTTCTGGAATAAAACAATAGTAATCTAATAAGCATTCTTGTCACAGAAATAAGTACATTATTAATAGATCTTTGGAATTGTTACTATCTGGGATAAATTTTAGAGATTAAGCATTACCTTTGCTTATGTTAGATTTGTTAAAAATCACTAATGAGTATTTGGAGAGGAAAAAAAATCTCTGTACAGCAGTGTTCGGCCATTTCAACTTTGGAATCAGTTTTCTATTAAATATTTGTATATTTGTGGGAAGAAAATTATAATCTTTAAAATATCTAGAATTTATATTTCTTAAGTCACAGGGTATATCAAATGGTAATTTCATACACCATTATATAACTCATCCTGAATTAGATGTAATTAGATGCATGAGATTTTGTATTCTTTTCATTTTATTTCTTTTTTCCCTTTCATTTTTGAGGCTCGCTATCTCCAGATTTATTTAAAAGAGTAAAAGAGTACATATTTATTGAGAAGGCCTATTCTGCTCCCTTAAGACTAATTAATGGATTTCCTTGCCAGTGTTAAATCAAAATCACTTAAATACCTTATCAAATAGGAGTATCATACCTTTTTAAAAAAAACATAACCTTTTTATCTTACAGTAGTCTTAGATTTACAAACAGTTATAAAGATAGTACAGAAAGTTCCCATATACACCAACCTCAGGTTCCCATATATTAACAAATTAGTATTGTGCTTTTGTCTTAATTGATGAATGACATGGTAAATTTAAGGTTCCTATTAGAATCTCAAGTGCAGTTGTCGAATAGTTAGTTAGAACCCAATGAGGGCTTAGGTTAGATATATAAATTTGGTAGTCACTACCAAAAAGATGATAGGTAATATCAAGAGATAAGATAAAATAATCTAGGATGTGAGTTTTATAGGGAAGAGAAATGTGAGTATATACAGGAAGGAAAAAAGGACTGAGAACCAAATCTTGAGGTGTTACCAACTGAGATGCTAGGAAAAGGAAGAGGAAAAATGAAAACAAGTGATAGTGAAATAGAAGAATAAGGAGAGTGGAATATTCTAATAGTCTAGTGAAACAGTGTTCTAAGCAGAAAGTGGACAAGTGTGTTAAATGCATTAAAAGAAAGCTGATGATTGACTATCAGATTTGTCAAGATTTAATACACTAGTGGTCTTCACTTACCTCAACATGAGCAGTTTCATGGGATAATATGTATATAATCCACAGTGAAAAATGAAAGGGAAGAAGTGACAACAAGAATAGAGGACAAATTTAACAGGTTTAGCTTGAGGAGCAATGAGCCTCAAAATCTTGAAGGATTATAGCCAAGCATTAATTTTCATGTTCCATTGTCTGATGATTGAGCTGTTTGGCTGATCTATGCTGGGGGAGGCTCCAGGCTTCCAGTTTAGTACAGTTTGGTTCCTCATGTCTTCATTCTAGGGTGCAGGCTGAAGGGCCAGCAGTTTCACGTCTTGTGTACTTCCCATGCATGCTGTAGGAATTCGAGAGAGCTAACAAAATGACAGAAGCAATTGTCAAGCCTCTGTTCATGAGACATCCAGTGACATTCCATCAGGCAAAATAGTCATGTGGCCCATCCTAATATGAACAGGGCTGGGAAACACACACCCCTAAATCTAGAGAAAGGCCCTAAGGATTTATAGGAAACATCTAATCTACCACAGAGCTATTATAACAAGTGAATTTTTTATTTTTGAAATGGTAGTATGATGGCCTGGTTACATTCTAATGAGTGTGGTCTAACAGAGAGAGGGAAAGGGGGGATAATTGCAGGAGCAGGATTTATTAAGTGAAGTAGGAAGGAATGGAAACCAGTACACAAAGGACTGAGTTTGAGGGGGAAAGGGGGAAGTTAACACATCGGGATAGGAGGGAAGACAGAGAACATGAGTAAGATATAGACAGAATAGTATATTTGGTGGTGAGCGGATAAGATGGTTCTTGTGTAATTAAATCTCGTACACTTCTTTTTGTTCATTGTTTGTCTGGCTCTTATTTCTCTTGCCCCTGAATAATGTTTTTTTCCCAAGAATATGTCTTTGTGGCCTTTCTCTTACCAGTTTATTGTCTTGGCATAACTCATGTCACTTAAACCATTAATCTGTGCAAATTAAACCCAAATCAATACCTCAGGCCCAGATCTGCCTTATTTACGCTCTACCCTTGCAGGTCATACTGCTAGACAGCTTCACTGGCAACTTTTACTACTCCTAAAATAGCAGATGAAAATTAAATAAGAAGTATACATATTATCTCTTCTGTTCATATTGCTCATAATCCTGCTTTTAATTTACGAGTCTGCATGGCCTAAAATCTCAGGTTGATGTTATTTCTTCCATTCTTTTAGATGTTATTTAGTATCAGATCCAGATTTGTTGATTTTTAACATTGTGTCATATTAAGTATTTCAATTTCCTATATAATCCATTTCTACATATTAGATCAGAACCTTATATAATTTTGCATATTTATAAATTAACCTAATTGAATGAAAGGTCCCTAAGTGAAACGTTACATACATATGCAGACATAAATACATGTATATGATGTATGTACCTCAACCTTGGACTTCCCAGCCTCTAGAACTATGAGAACTAAACCTCTGTTCTTTATAAACTGCTCAGTGTCAGATATTCTGTTACAGTAGCACAAAATGAGCTAAAACAGAGGACAAGATCAGCATGAGAATAGAATATTCACACTCCTGGGTCCTCCACTGGATTTCACCATGGGATAGCTGTCAATCTTATGATGGCCGACACTCTAGTCCAACAGCCTATTCTGTAGATACAGTCTCTGGGATATGGTGGTGGCTATATTCTTTGCCTTGTCAGGCCAAGAGGTGATCCCAGCTCTCTTGTTGCTAGTTCTAGGACACCAGTATGTGTTGGTTGACCTTAACTCTACCCATACCTTTGTAACAACTCTCCCTTTGTTAAACTTCCTCAATTACCTGTTTTACTTTACTATATGTTTTTTTTTTTCTGAAACCCTGATTAATATGGACCTAGAATGGTACATTATTTTACTATCAATCAATATTCACTAGTTATTTATCAAAACATCTTCTGTTGGTTGACATATACATAAATATATATACATGTATAATTTCACCATATATAATACATATATATGTATTTTATTTAAGGTTTAAAATAAATAATGCTAAAGAAAATTTTGAAAGAAAGATCTACAGAGACCAAAAAGCTACACAAAGTGACAAAGCAGATCTAAAAAATGATAAAATCAAACTTTGAAAAAAATTGTAAAGAAAATATCACTGAACAGGTTTAAGAGTAGATTATCCCCAGTTGAAAAGACAGTTGGTAAAATAAAAGATAGGTCAGAACAAAGTGCCTAAATCCAGCACAGAGAGGTAACATTGAATATTCACAAAAGTTAAGAGACATATAGAATAGAATGAGAATACCAGCATTTTTTGTTTGTTTTAGAAGGGGGTATTCCTAGAAGAAGAGGAGGAGGAAGAAAAATGAGTCAAGGGCAGTATTTAAGATATTATTGCTAAGAATTGTTCAGAACTGTTTAAAGACATGGATCCATAGATTTATAAAGCCCAACAAATCTCAAACCTTATAGATAAAAAAGAGCCCCATGCCTAAAGAAATTATTGTAAAACTATAGAAAATCAAAGTCAAAAAGAAAATCTTAAAAGTAAAGAAAAAAAAAAGAGTACCTTAAAGGATGTGGCAGTTAGAATGATCTTTTATATCCCAATAGCAACAATGGAAGATATGGTGGAATTAAATAGGCAGGGTACTGAATGAAAATATCCTCTAATGCAGAATACTATATGTGGAAAAAGGTTTTCAAAAATGATAGTTACTTAAAAAAAACAAAAAAAAACCAAGAAACATATTCCATTATTACTTAATACCAGAAGATCCTAACTGAAAATAAAAAGGACATGTGGTCAATTAAAACCCATCCATTTCTCTTGTCAGTTCTTGCTGCATATATATATGCGAAATTTAAGATATCAGTAAATGATTTTTAAATGTTTCTTTTTGATCTCTGCAAATCATGTCTATTGAGAACATTTTGGAACTTAATTGGACCAATTTTGGTTTTGTTATTTTTTTTAGTTTGAAATCCTTTTCATATTTGACATGTGTAATTTCTATGTCTTCACTGATGTGACTGGTAAAAATGATGCTGACAACTGGGTTTAGGACAGTCCTTAAAGAAAGCTATAGAGAAACTCTTCTAAGTTGAGAACTTTAGTTAGATCCCCTTTTCTGCTCACCAAGCTACCAAGAATGTTCTGTGTAGGAGGCTTTGGTGCTCTGCTTGGCCGGACGCCCTGGAATCCCTGTTACTGTTTCCATGGCCTCTCTGCCTGCCGCAGTGTGTGTTTTCCTCTCTATGGCCCGGCTGTTACTCTTCTGTAGGAGCTGACCCTCCAGCTGCAGGAGCCCCGCTGCTTGAGCAGAGAGCCAGAAAGATCTGAGGGTTTATATCACCCCCCTATGGTGCTGGCCAACAGCCAACAACTAGACGCAAGAGTACAAATCCCGGCTGCCTTGCCTCTAATTTGACAAATTCAGATGATTTTTTTCTTCCATCCCACTTTTCATGGTAACGTGATAGAACTGTAGTGGCTTTTTTAAACTTAAGATGTATAAGTATGCTCAGTATTTCTTTTGGCTAACGTTGATATAGTATATTTACAAAAAAGTGCTCTTGATAATTAAGGAAATGGAAATTAAAACCACATCATGGTTTCACAATACTATTTCCCACTAAGAGATAAAATTTAGAAGTTTGATTATAGCAAATATTACTAAAGATGTGGGGCAATGTGGGCTCTTATATGTTCCTTTGGGAATAATTGGGGATTATCTGGTGAAATTGAAGATGTGGGTTCCATGCTATCCAGTAATTTAAATACTCATATATTTACCAGGGGGCATGTGCAAGAAAGCTCACAAAATTATTTTTAGTGGGGAAAAAAAAGTTGAAATGACCCTAATAACCACTAACATAAGAATGGATGAATGAATTTTGACATATTCATAAATGAATTATGGCTACATATGTCACTGTGGCTGGATTTCAGTAATGAAATATGCAGGTGATGAGAAGAAAGGCACAGAAGAATAGGTAAAATCCGATGCTATTTGTATTATGGTGAATACATACAGCTTTGAATAATAAATCTAGGAAAATATATATTAGATAAAATAATATAGAACATCAAAATTGAGCTAACAATGGTGAAAGTATAGGTGTATTTGGGAGCAACAGGAGAGTAGTACACTGGAGACTTCCAAGGTCTGAGGTCTGACATTTGGGGGTATTCGAACTGGGGACAGATGGTAGACACACATGTTCACGTTTGTTTTTTTAAATTTTCTTTAACCTATAGGTACATACTGCCTATTCAACTCTAATCATCATACTAAATTCAAAAGGAAATAAAATGTACTTAGTTCTCTAGTTATCATTGCTTTGTGTTATAAGTGTTAATGTCTTACACATCATATAATGTTATCCAGAGTAAAATTTGAACTTAATTGATATGTCAAATATCAATCTGTTCTTTCTTTTAAATATCTAAGATATTTTCTCATTTATAATTGTTGTCTGGTAGATACCGGCCACCTTTGATCTCATAAAATTTACTGAGTGGCAATGTTCACAGAAAGATTATCTTCAAGGGGTAGGAAAGTTGAGAAGAGAAACTTGTTGAAACTCTTCTCCTGTTGATCGATTAGTGCACGTATAGAAGTAACATTCACTGGGGTTCGGGCAGGTGGGAGGGGGCAGTGGGGGATGGGTACATGCTCACCCAGTGGATGCAGTGTGCCCTGTCTGGGGGATGGGTATGCTTGTTGCTCTGACTCAGGTGGTACAAATGCAATATATGTAACCTAAACATTTGTATCCCCGTAATAAGCTTAAATAATAAAAAAAATTTTAAAAATTAAAAATTAAACAAAAAAAACAAATCTTGCACCTGTCAAGGATATACGATGATTATAGCAGTAGGGAAGTTAGAGAAAAATAGCTGGTAAAGTTTTAGCTATATCTCTGCTTTTATACAAATCAGACTTTTTTCACTATTCCTACCTTATGGCCTTACATTATTTTAATATAGGTGGTTTCAATTAAAAAAAAAACTCTTCCCTTGTACCTATCTTTCTTTTTTATTTCAGCATATTATGAGGGTACAAATGTTTAGGTTAAATATATTGCCTTTGCCCCTCCTGAGTCAGAGCTTCAAGCGTGTCCACAGATTGGGTCAGGCCATACCTACACTTTCATCAGGATTTGATAAAAATAACTTTAAAACATGGTCAGGATATTTTCAGTCTAATCTTCAGACCATGTTTCTTAGGTCTGGAATTTTATAGGACATCAAAATAAACAAATAAAGGAATGGATTTTATCTATATATAAATACATAGTTAAAAAATTTAAAAATATTTTGATGTTGCCAATCCATCATAATACATATTGTTGAGAGAACTATTCACTATTTTTTTTACCATTATTTAATGAAAGAAACAGTATTTTAAGACTAAAAATACAAAAGGGCATTAAATCAGAGTAAAAGTAATTCCTTTCCAGGAAAAATCAGTTATTGACCTCACAATATCTGACATGTATGGATATATTTATTATATTTTCATCTTTTTTTTTCTTTTGTCATTAAACTAGAGACAGTGTCACCCAGGGAGGTTTGCACACCAGCCTAAGGGAACTAATTTCCATAAACTCCCTGCTTTGAATTAGGTGGGCATGATAACTTTAAGTAGTATACAGAGATTGGAACACTTTAGAGATTCCAAGATTTAGAGATTAAGAAATCTGGTTTGGGGTTTTAATGGTGATGTTAAACAGTGTAGTTTGTAGAAATGATAAAAGTCCTAGGCCTTTGTTATATCTCTAATTAGCCAAATCACAGAAAAACAGAATGCATGCTGAGATAAATGTAATCACTCACAAAGCAGTTTCTTGGTTAAATCATTTTATTTAAAAGGCACTCACCATGGGAAAAGAAACTACAATTTCTCTAATTGAACTCTGAACTTAAAATACAACAACACAGGAAAAGGAACAAATCCAGACAGAAATAATCATATCAAGTTAAATAGTCAGTTTAATTTCCCTTCTGGAGAAATCTGTATCCAGGAAATATTTCTACTGGGGAAAAAAAACAAGGCAAAGACGAGAAGGGAAGAAGGGGAACAAGAAACCACTAATGTGCTCTGGCCCCACTTCTCAACACACACGAACTCAGGAACATTAAAAAGGAGAGATTCTGATTTTCTAGAAAAGCAATGGAAACTTATCTGTTTATTATTACTTCTAAATTTATAGTCATATACCCTTTGCTGAGCCTTTGGGCATATTTATAATCTGAAGCCATATTCGGTAAAATAGTGGTACTTGTTTTACTAACATTTACACACAAATGAAATTGTTACAACATAAAAGTGTAATACAGGCCCAATTACTAACGTGCTAATACACTGAGAACATGACCCTGCCTAGTTTCCTAAAGAAAAACATTGACAGTTTATAGTAAGGTTTTAGAAAAAGGTAATATGGACTTAGGTGTAATTTTTATATCCCTTCTGGAATATGAGCAGTTTTAAGATAAAGATGTATGAAAAAACGTCTAAATGGAAAACATTGATACTTATGGCTATGGCTATTGAAACCTTTATTTTGTATTTTATTTTTAAAATTTTGTGCATGATTGTTCTTTATTAGGTGTGGATAAAGAGATACTGGATATAACATTTCCATTAGAAGAAAAATCTGTAAAGATGGTGAATAATGAATGATAAGAGTGATGAGAAAATTTGGGAGAATTTCCAGTTTTCCTAATACCAGGCCAACGAATACATGCTTTCACTCACCAGCTGGGTTGTGCTGATATACTTAAATGTGTTTAGAGTTACCTCCCTTGTGGCACCTGAGCATTCTAAAGTGTTTACAGAGGTTAATTTGGGACATTAGTGAAGCAGTTTTCTAGCTGTAATTTAGGTTAGTTGCTCCTTTTAGATAGCGATTTCTTTTAGATAGTGAGGCAATCAGGTTTTCTCTGCACTAAAGAAAATTTTAGATCTTGGAAATTATTATACATACAGCTACATTCTTTGGTGATTGTTATATAGATAATTCTGAAAGATAGGAAAAAACCCCTTAGAGTGATATCAGTACTTCAGTATGTTTTCTATTATATGGACATAGTTGTTAACTGTCTAATTTGCCTAAATTATCTCACGGTATCCCCTTAATTTGAAGATACAATCTTATTCTCACCATTCCATTAACCGTCTATATAATCTTTGAATTTGTTTACACTTTATCTGCTTTCCTCTGGGCTGCCTCCTCACCTCAGCCTACACATTCTGGAACTGCTTCAGGCTTATTACTATGATGTAGGAAGTTATTAAAATATGTTAATTTACTTGACTGAGATGACGTTAAATTAAGCCCCTATAATGTCCTGCCTTTGAGGCCATCCACAACTATGTAATACCTGGAACAAAATATTATTTTGTGTTCCAATAGTTATTCAGAAAAAATGAAAAAAAGAGAATGTTGTGGCTTTTTCTCCTAACTCCAACCATTTTCACTGTATCAGTTCTATAATTAAAGTAAAATCAATAATAGCTCACATGTAGTGAATGCTTGTGGATCAGGCAATCTCCCACACAATTTGATTTGCATGTTCTATGATTATCCCTGTTGTGCAGATGAGGGCTGAGTGGTTGAGTAACTTTTACAATGTCATAGAACTAATCAGGGACGCAGCCCTGAGTCCTCCCCAAGCTGCCTGTTTCCAGGGTCAATGCTTGCAGCTGCTGTAATATGTGACTTTTTAGATCTTAGCATAGGTAGAAAGAGGGACAATCCTTCCATGTTTTAATGTTATTTCTGTCTTAATCTTCTTATTTCTTTTCCATATACCTATGGCAAATATATGTTGCCCAGGCTGGAGTGCAGTGGCACCATCGGATCTCATTATAGCCGCACACTCCTGGGCTCAAGTGGTCCTCCTGCCTCAGCCTCCTGAGTAGGTGAGACTACAGGTATGTGCTACCATACCTGGCTAATTTTTTATTTATTTATTGTTTTTGTAGAGATAGGGTCTCATTGTGTTGCCCAGGCTGGTCTTGAACTTCTGACCTCAAGCATTCCACCTGCCTCGGCCTCCCAAAGTGCTGGGATTGCAGGCATGACCCACTACACCCAGTCCTCCTTTCCATATTAAAAAAATACCAACACAATTTTGCAAATATGACTCTAGGGAAATACATATAAAGGTTTGGATATGTTCCTTTGAGAATTAGGAGTGACTGAAGGTCTTGGTTATATCTCAGTTTCAGAAAGCAAACTCTTCACTGAATGGAGGAAAAAGATTAGTAAATATCTTTCCATTGGCACAAATGACCTTTACTGTCTCTCTGCCCCTAATTCTGATCTCTTCCTCATCCCTGCCATCTCTCCCTCTCTCTCTCTCTAAATATCATTTTTCTCCCCACGGAACTACTTTGTTTTCCCAAGATGCCGGGACCATGATCCCGTTGGAGAGTCTACATGGGATATTTCTTCTGGCCCCCACCCCCACCCCCAACTCTCTTGGCTGTGCCTCTTTCAGGACTTTGCTCAAGGGCCATTTCCTCTGATACTAGTTATTTAACCACTAAGGCCGAGTTGAAAACCCTGCTTGGTGCACAAAACTCTACTGAACATAATTGCACAGTGATTGGCTTGTAACTCATCTGTTTCTCTACTTATATAAGGGCACTAGATAGCTCTTATTCATCCTAATTCCTAGTGTGCTATAGAAATATCTAATAGTGTTAGAACATGCATTTGGGCTCTTAATACCAACATGAAGATTACCTCTTCTTCCCTCCCTCCTTCCATAGTGTAGACCTCTCTGGAAACGGTGGGGGGTTTGGGAAGGATGCATGGGGTTGGTTGTCTTGGGTATAGGAAAGAAGTGAAGTAGTGAAGCCCAGAAGGCAGCTAGCTAGCGGGAACTTCTAAAGTATGGCTGGGCATGGCTTTCATACAACAAGAAAGTCTCCTGACTTCAGCACTGAAGCAGGGTACAAGATACACCTATTATAACAGGCATTAACTTTTTGACTTTTAAGTTTATATACCCTGGGACATTCCCAGGGTACAGAAAGTGGGATAGGAGCTTTGGATAGTGGTTGTTTCCCAAAACATGAAGAAGTGTTTCAAAGCCACACAGGTGCATACCAACTGAACATCAGTTTTCCTTATACCCTCAGTTCAGAGTGCACAAAAGCAATCAGCTCACATGTATGGGAGGATGAAAAAGAGGAGGACAGTGAGGGAAGAAGACAGTGAGGGATGGGGGAAATATGTTACCAAATTTCAAGAAATACAGGGATAAAACGTGGCTGCCTCAAATGCTTAAGCACGTAGTCCACACAAGCACACCATAAACTGGGATAGGGCTCTCTATTTCTGCATGCTCATGTTAAAGGAAAACCTTGCTTATTGTCAATGTTGTGAAATCCTATTTCCTTTCTACCCTCTGTCCCAGGTAGAGTTTGCCAGTATTTCACCAACTGTGAATGAATAAATCTTCTTCAGAATTTTACAGATAGAAGCCAAAATTTAAGTGAAATTTTACCTGGAAGCAAAACATAAAATAAAGTCTGCTTTGAGTGCTTATCTCTGTGGTTGCAAACATACATTCACATATTTGGAGTGTGAAGAATCCTTGGGTGTTAAGACATTAATCTCAGACACTATAATAGATACCACAAAGTACACCAACTCTAAGAATCATGTTCCTGTAGTGAGACTGGGGAACCCACATTATTATTCCCTGATTGTACCTGATACCATTTGAGTTAGAAGAGAAAAGGATTGTTCAAGGGAGTCTCAGGAAGGCAAAATTAGTAAACTAAGATATAGGCTTTTAAAGAAAAATAAAGCCGGGAACACATAAAATAGAAGAAATCCATCATATAGAATTTGTGGAAGATAAAGTTTATCAATATTGAGTCATTAATTTATTAAATAATCAAGAGAGCTACTACTCTCTTGATTACCTAATAAATAATGTACCACACTACTACGGGTGGAAGGTGCAGACAATAAGATTGAAGAGGTTGCTGCCTTTGTGAAGGGTAGAGGAGAAGACATTATTAGCATGGAGCTAAACAAGGAAATGACAGAATGTAAGGTATTGATATGTTATGGGAAGGTCTGTTATGAAAAAATAAGCAAATAGAAAAATGAAAGCTGGAATTGAAGAGGGTGATAAATTTTAGATAAGATGTTCAAGAAATACTCTCAGTAGAGAAGACACTGGAAAAGAGACCCAAAGATACAATGGAGCCAGTGAAGAAAATTCAGGGGGACAGAGAACCAGGAGAGGATAAGAGTAAGTGCATATCCCACTAGGAGCAAGTAAGCTGGGTATGTTCATGAACAGCAGTAGGGTCAGTGTTGCTAAAGAAGAGAGAGTGCAAGAGAAAAGCAAAAGAGTTCGGAGAATAAATCACATCGACTTGTCTTGTAAAGGCCATTGTCAGGAGTTTACATTGATTTTGTTCCACGTGTAAATAGGCTGCCTTTGTGTTTTACAAGCACGTCACATGTGTTAAGTGTAATTGACATTAAATCATCCAAATACTCCTTCAGTTTGGGCATACAGAGAGGATAGGGCATATAGAGAGAAAAAAAAAGAGTGGGGTGGGAGGGAAGGAAGTGAGACCAAATGATTACAAATTTGTGAGACCCAAGAAATTCTACATTTTATATAAGGTAAGGGAATGTTAGAAGAGAAAAAAAGTGAAGGAAGCATCAATTATGTAGATGACCCTGGGTAGGTAGAAGAATGTTTGATCCTGTCTTGTGTCTTTTCTGCAACTAGGAAGATAAACTTATAATTCATTATTAGTGTGGAATCCAACAGACTTTAGTTTGAAGAGCTAGACTTAGCCTGTAGACCTAAAGTTATAATTTGCATGTCCTTGCTTATAGGAGGCCAGGAAGGAATTCCTTAATGAATATCTGTGGGGCCAGTCTTTCACAGGTACCTGAGGCCTTTACCTTTCCTTTTGCATAAGGAGTTGAGGGAGAGAGTACTGAGATTCTTATTTTCTTTAACATGTTTTAAAAAATTATATTTTAACATCAAAGACACCATTTATGAGATTTTATCTCAAATATTCCTAACCATAATAGATGAAAGATTAAGTATCTTTTGTACCTTGTATTGTCTCTCTTCTGTGGCCAAGTTTTTGTTTGTGTATCTTTGCAGTTTCTAGTGTTCCTTGGTTATCCATCCACATTAAGGAAGAAGGGCTTCATAACTGGCTCATCTTCCTTTTGTTGAGAAAGTAGAATTGTTTTCCTTTTTGGTCTCTACAGTGTATGATTTTTTTTCCCCCTCTGCCTGTTATTTTCATAAGAAGAATAAATCAATCCTTCCCAGTTTCCAATTTTAAGAAATTTGACAACCTCCCACTTTCTTTGCTGATATGGGTATTTTTTTCAGAAAAATTTATATATTTATTTTATTGGTTATTAGGAGAGAAAAAGAGAAATGCTGTCTTTTTAGACAGAAAGCTGAGATTGGCCATGTCAATTTCATTTCTTTTTCTATTTTGCCACAGTCACTTCAATAGTTGGACTTTTTTTATTCCCAGAATTTGTTTGTACATTATAATTATTTATGTATATTTAAGTTACATTCATAAAAACATCTTTATACACTACATATTCTGTCATATGATTTGAATTTTAGAAAACTATTTTCTTAATTCTCTTCAGCATGGAGGTTATTCACGCTTCCATTCATGCAAAGAAGTTTTTGTTTAATAATTACTTAATATTTGTCATTCATGAAAGTATGTACTAGGTTTAAAAGAGGAATAAGGCCCAGTTTTTACAAGAGCTCAAACAGAGGTGATTCTTATGAAATAATTGACAGACTGCTAACTTGAAATTTTGCACTCTCTATGCAATTTAGAGATCCTGCATCCCAGATTCTGCTGAGCTCCCCCTTGCCTTCAGTTTCCTCTGGCAAAAACTGTTACCATTGTCTTTCTATATAACTCATTTAATGCAAAGTTGAAAGTGAATTTTTGCCTGAATGCACGAGATAGCTTTCATATTCTAGGAAACCTCATTTATAATGTGAAATCCCCATCAGGCCAAAAGATAGGATGAAGAAATGGTTTCAGCTCCTGTAGGTGAGAAAAAAAAAAATCACAGATTTGATTGTCTTTTTAGAGATCTAGCTCTGCCTTTAATCAGAATTAATTTGTTTTAATTATATATAATCATGATTATTTAAAATTAAATTATAATGAATTATAATTGTTAGGTAGAATATTCACCACTTACATGATAAGGGGAAATGAAATACTTGAATAATAGGGATTGTGTCTATGTATTGTATGGATATGGAGAAAAAGTTTTCTTAATTGAGTGGCCTTTGTCTAAGATGTGTATAACTTTTATGCAACTTATCTCGATTATAAAACTTTTTCATGCTGTTTGAAAGCTGAATGACAAATATGACAGCTTTTACTTAAGTTGCTTTGAAACTCAAGAGAATTAGCAAAAAATATTGACAAAATAGTACTTTTCAAAACTATTTTTCAACCAAAACTGCCTAGGGATTAAAAGTAAAGAAGCTTTCATCAATTTGATGTCATCTTCATTTTTAAAAACAAAAGAATGATTTGAGATGGGACAAAGAGTGTTACCATCTTTCACATCTCTTGCCACAACAGAATATCAAATAGCCCCACCTTCTGTGCACCAGGTTGAAGACTATTAGTTATGCACAAAATAGCATTGTGCTCTACTAAGCAGACAATTTACCTTGCTGCTGTAAGACTAAAGAATGCAATTTTTTGACTTTTAGAAATTTTACAATATTATAATATATAAGGTGTAGCAATAAACAGCTTCCTAAGGCACTCTAATATGAAATAAATATCTTTATAAAAAGGATAGCCCAAAACCTGATGATCTTTGCAACACATCTCATAGTTTTCTCAGTCTTTTCAAGATGACTGTTGGTAGAATTGGTTTTATTTTCTTTTTATGTGCCGCTCACAGAATTTTAAATTTGCAATATAATTTTTGCTGTTAATATTTTTGTTTTTAGCATTTCGTTAGTCATATGGTAGATAGGGAGAAAAAATTTCCAGTTAAGTCTGTATAAATAAAGAAAACTGAGATACAGTAGTCCCTCTTTATCTTAGGGGCATATGTTGTTCCAAGGCCCCCAGTGGATGCCTCAAACCATGCCTAGTACCAAACACTATATGTACTATGTTTCTCATTCTGACTACTGAAACAGCTACTACGTGACTAACAGGTGATGGATTCACTGGACAAAGGGATGATTCCCGTCTCAGGGGATGCAGAGACAGTCAGCTCGAGATTTCATCATACTATTCAGAAAGGTGTACATTTTAAAACTTATAAATTATTTATTTCTGAAATTTTCCATTTGATGATTTAGGACTGCGGTTGACCATGGGTAACTTAAACCTTGGAAAGTAAAAGCATGAATAAGGAAAGACTACTGTAATTTTTTAAAGACACCTTTATCAGATGAAAGATACCTTCATCCACACATGTATATAATCACCATAAGTATAGCTTTTTGCTGGCAATAATTGTGGAGAATAAAAAATTGATGCACAGGTTGACCAAAACTGCAAGCTCAGCTTCCTGAATTAAATCTCAAAGGGTCTATTTGAGGTAAAGGACTAAAAGGCATTGCTTCAGAAAACAAAATAAAGTAAAATCATTATTTGATTGGAGCTTAAAAGAACTTTATGGATTTCATCACGTATGATATACTATATAAAGTATCAAAGCCATTTTCTTTCATCACTGACAGATACTGCATAATTTAAGGTCAATAACACTTAATGAGAAATGCATTGCAAAAAGTATAATGAGGTACCAGGGACAAGTGCTAGCCTGACTTGTCTTTGAAATGTTTTCTTTATTATTGCTTGCACAGCTGTTAAAATTTGTGAAAATGCTGTGAGGAAAACATGAAAATTTATCCTTTTTGCACATTACAAACAATTAAAAAAAGATAAAAACTAGTATCACCAAAGTGCCTTTCTGTTATGTGTTGGGTTGGCTATTTTATTTTTTTATTTTGTTGAATAAAATAAAAGGATTCATAGCACTATTGCAAATTGGTTTCTATAATTTTGTATTGAAAATGTACATAGTTTGATATATTTCTGATATATATGTTCATGAAGTAAAATACAATGAAGTCAGAATTTTTACTTTGTTCTTGTTTTTCCTTTTTGTTATTCTCATTTTACTGTGATTTCTGTACAACCTCACCAGTGGTTCCCCAGATCTGAATGTTGTGTTATGGGGTAAAGTTACTTGTCTGCTCAGTTTTATTATCAGGAGTAGAAAAATAAGCTATTTGTTTTTTATTTGAATAACAAATCTATAGCTAGTTTCCCAGCACTCAGGACTTCAGGACTTTAGAGTGTGTGAAAAGAGATGTTGAGAAGAGCAAAGATGACTGTGAAAGACAGTTAAGCAGTAACCAACCAACCAATAATGGCCTCTCTTTTCACTTTTTTCATTAGGAAATGCTGTTTCTTGAATTTTTGAAAATTATTTTACACCCTGTCTGTTAATTTCCTGTGATACAGAGGAAGGTTTATCTTCTACCTTTCCCTTCCTCTTCCATAACACATTGTTTCCAGTCACTATTTTGTAAAATGAGAAAATGGGTATCCCTAAACTTATCAGGTTCTCTTGGTAAGCCTTTGACACCCAAATTGCATGTCCTTGTTCTAAAGATTCCTCTAAGTATATTAATTAGAGACCTTTAAATCTCTCTTACTTCCTACATTATCATCATCTCCTTGAGTATTGAGGTTTTTTTCCTCTCTCTCTTTGTTTATTTTTGTGGTTTTTTTTTTTTTTTCACATTGAAGATTATCTCAAGTCTCTCTCCGCTTTATGTTTCTCTTCTACTTAAGAATGAAGCCTAATATCTTTCTGTATGTTCATCTTTTAGTTTAGCAGTTCTCAGCCCTGGCTGTGCATTAGAATCACCTGAGAGCTTTTCATAAAGATACTATTGTCCAGCCTCTATTCCCCAAAGACTTTCAGTTAATTAGTCTGAGACAGGGCTCAGGCACTGGGCATTGTTTTAAAGGTCCCAGATGATTCTAATGTGCAGGTCTTGCTGAGAGCTACTGTCTTAGCACAGTGATTCTCAACCTTGGCTACATGTTGGAGTCACTGGGGGAACTGTAAAAAATACTGATGCCTGGATCCCGCCCATGAGATTCTGATTTAATTGATCTCAGCTGTGGCCTGGGCTTTGGAATTTTTTTACACCACTCATACTGTCCTACCCAATATGAATATCTTTCATTAAAAAAAAACAAAAAAGAATGAAGCCACACAAAAGCTAACTCTTAGTGGGCAAGTGCTATCCTCTGTAGATTTCACTTTGTATTTGGCAGATGAGGAGCCAGTCATATTGTCAGGAGTCTTCCAAAATGCTAGAAGAAAATGGCTTTACACATAGTATCTACCTTATTTTTCACAAGTATTTATTTTAATGCACTTTGTGAGTCTCCCCTCTCCTACTCAAAGACCCAACGACCTTTTATTTCTTTGAGAGTAAACGTCAGGTTTCCTGAGGTCTGAAGTAAAACAGGCAAGACAGTTGTACATATTCACTTTCACTTAATCTCTCTCCTAAGAGCACCATTTCTACCTTTCCTTGGAACTGCTATCTCTGATTTAATTGCCTACCTGACTTTCTGCTGTGCAATTCAAGGACTTTCTCTGGCTGATTTCTTTGCATACGCTCTGGGTTCTGGGTTCTGCTATCATTTCACAATTTCCTAATCTTTTCTCTCTTTCCTGAGCATTCCTCTCTTTCCTGAAATCTCTCTACATCTCATGGCTTCTCTTTAGTCTCCTGGTGATTGTGAGTTGATACCAATATTTTTCCTTTAATGTAGTTGTAGTTAGCCTCTATTTCATCTCTCATTGTGTCCTATTTTAAATCATATGTTAAAATTTATTTTTGAACTGACTGTAGAAAAATATTTCTTCCCGTAAAAAACTAAAATATATTTCTTAGCTGCTGATGAGAGTTGTGTTGATTGTGTTTCTCTAGAGTGCTTTGACATGCAAAAAGTTTACCAACAATACAATTTGATCTGTAGCAATTATATATCTCATATATCTGTGTCCTGTGTCTTTTTTGGTATATTTTCTCATTTTTGTTGAAATAAATATTGTTTTTGGTCTTGATTGCTTGTATTTTATTGCTGCACTTTATTATTATATTTTAGTATTATGCTATTATGCACGTTTTAATAAGCTGCCTCAAAATCTTTATGATGTTAAGTATAAATAAATTTAAATACATGAATGCTTAAAAATAAATAAGTAAATATTTTTTTTAAAATCCTGAATTAAAAATGGGTGTAAAACATACATCCTCTATAAATCTATAATATCTATAAAAATCCATTATTGAAGATGATCATATGGTAAGAAAGAATTTTAAAGTATTTCAAATAGGTCAATATCTTTTGCTTATTTTTTTATGTTTAAAAACCAAACCATGATTCTTAAAAAAAAAAAAAAAAAAAAAAAAAACCTTTTAAAGAAGATACTTTTTTTTTGGTTTCTATATTTTGCCACATTTTGTCCTTCTGGAAGAACAAAAGGTTGGATATTCTTCCCACACATTCATTTTGAGGGTATTTTTAAAAGATGGCATTTTATTTTCCACAGGCATATTGCTGCTTTTATTGTGTGGTTGGTTTGATTGTGAAGACGTGATATAAATGAAGCATGCAAGGAAAGATTTAATCTGGAAGCAATGGGTTTACTCATCTTTAATTGTTTCCCTGTAAGCAAATACATGGCCTTACTTGCTTTCTAGGTGCATTTTTACTTTATGAAAAATATACATAATTTTTTGTATATTTCAATTTAAAATCATAGAATTACCCCCCACCTTCTCTGTAAGAAGAAAGAGAGGAGACAAGAAGATAAATTTAAGATTAAACTGGGAAGGCCAGGCGCAGTCACTCACTCCTGTAATCCTAGCACTCTGGGAGCCTGAGGTGGGAGGATTGCTTGAGGCCAGGAGTTCAAGACCAGCCAGAGCAAGAGTAAGACCCCCATCTCTACAAAAAATAGAAAAATTACTCAGGCAAGGTGGTGCATGCCTGTAGTCGCAGCTACTTGGGGGGCTGAGGGAGGAGATGGCTTGAGCTCAGGAGTTTGAGGTTGCAGTGAGCTATGGTGATGCTGATGCACTCTAGCCCAGGAAACAGAGTGAGACTGTCTCAAAAAAAAAAAAAAAAATTAAACTGGGTGGTTGGTATGAAAAATGACATGGTGAGTTCAGCAGATTGCCAATTGGAAATTTTTATTTAATGTAATCCAACAGAATTCTGTGCCAGATTATGTCGTATGTCACCCATGTAAGATATTTGTAACGGAAATAGGAATAAAATATTTTTATTTTATTTGTGTCTCAGGTAAGCAGCATCTTGTCCTAATTTACTTCTATCACATGAGTAAGTGTTCTTGAGGGGGTAATAGGTAGATCACAACAATTAACTCTACTTAAGTAGTTTTTAAAACCCCTTGTTTGATTTCTTGTTTTATTTCTTCTCTATGGTAAATGACTTATGTCACAGCATAGACATGTAAAATAAACAAGGTGATATCTGTGTGCAGCTGGAGTCAGTAGTGATAGTAATTCACTCTATGCTAGCTAACATTATTACATAGTTTAAATAGCCTATTGTAGTAAGCAATAATTTCTGTGACAAAGATATGCTGAATAATAACTTTGCTAATTTAATGAGATGTCCACTCTCCAGTAGTTTTAGGCACTGAACTAACCTTTATTCCATAACCATTTTCATGCCAATAATTAATTCATTAAGGAACTATTCCTGATGTTCACTTTTTGTGATATATTAATTGAAATAGACTATATATTTTAGAGCACTTTTAATTCACAGCAAAATTCAGCAAAAGGTGCAGAAATTTCCCAAATGCTCCCTGCACCCAGAAATTCATAGCCTCCCTCATTGTCAACATCCCCCACCATGGTGGTACATTTGTCACAATTGATGAACTTACATTGACAAATCATTGTCACCCAAAGTCCATAGTATCTATTAGTTTTCACTCTTGGTGTCTGTCATACATTCCAAGCGTTTTAACAACTATATAATTATTTGTATTCATCATTATAGTATTATACAAAATAGATTCACTGCCATAAATATCCTCTGTGCTGCATGTATCCATTCCCCCTTCCCCTAGCCCTTCACAACACCTGATCTTTTTACTGTCTCCACCATTTTGCCTTTTTGAGAATGTCACATAGTTGGAGTCACACAGTATGTAGCCATTTCATATTGGCTTCTTTCACTTAGAAATATGCATTTAAGTTTCCTCAATGTCTTTTCATGGCTTGACAGATCAGTTTTTTAGGACTGGATAACAGTCCATTGTCTAGATGTACCACAGTTTATCCACTCACCTAGTGAAATGATATCTATTTGCCTCTAAGTGTTGGCAGTTATGAATAAAAGTGCTATAAACATCATGTGCATGTTACTGGATGGACATAAATTTTCAGCTCCTTTGAGTAAATACCAAGGTGTATAACTGCTGGATCATATGGTAAGAGTCTATTTCAGTTTGACTGAAACTGAAACTGTCTTCCATAGCGGCTGTAATATTTTGCATTCCCACCCGTCATGAATGAGTGTTCCTGTTTCTCCATATCCTCCCCAGGATTTTGTATTGTCAGTGTTCTGGATTTTGGCCATTCTAATAGGTATGTAATGGTATGTTACTGCTGTTTTGATCTGTATTTCCCTAAGACATACGATGTACCATATCTTTTCATATGTTATTTGCATCTGTATACAGTAGTTTCTCTTTATCTATGATGAATACATTCCAAGACACTTAATGGATGCCTGAAATTTCAGATAGTAGCAAACCCTATACATATTATATTTTTCTACACATACACACCTATGATAAAGTTTAATTTATAAATTAGGAATAGTAAGAATTAACCGCAATAATGATAAAATAGAACCAGTATGGCAATATAGTGTAATAAAAGTTATGTGAGTATGGTCTCTCTCTCTCTCTTTTTCTCTCTTAAAAATATCTTTTTGTACTGTATTCACTCTTCTTCCTGTGATCTGTCAATCTGACAAGGAAAAAGGCTACTAAGTGACTAATAGGTGGGTAGATCCTATAGTGTGGATATGTTGGACAAAGGGATTGTTACTGGCCTCTGAGTGGAGGTTTTTCCAAGTCCTTGGTGTTTATTGGGAAAAGAATTTCAGAAACAAACAACAGCTTTTATTGAATGCAGAAATACACTCTCAAGGAGGAGAGTGGGCAGATTTGAAAGAGAGCAACTGAAATGGGAGGAAGTGGTTTTAGATCTTTTGTAGTCTTATTAATTGAGGGGAGAAATATCAAGGTCAAGGGATTGGCTTTTACTAAGAATTTGAGTAGTTATTCCTAGAATTGGGTTCCCTCTGATTTTCATACTTTACATGGTTGTCTCAGAAATGTCATAGTGATTTCAAGGGAGAAGAAATTTTAAAATTACAATGTAAATGATACTATAATTAGCCAAAGTTCATGGAAGGTGGCAGAGATAGCTGACTAGCTGGTCAAAGCCAGTTCTTGTCTGTGGTGCACAATTTCATTCCCATTCAGCCCCTCTAGTTAGCTTCTTTTTAAGAGTTGTTCATTTTAACACCTGTACCTGTACCTAATCTTCGAGCCCCTGTATCCAGTCTCAGCCCTGTCGCTTAGTCTCCTACTTGAACTGACCGGATGATTCACATCCTGGGAGGGATGGTGCAGGATGGTGCAGGATTTCATAACACTACTCAGAATGGTGTGCAATTTAAAAGTTAAGAATTGATTATTTCTGGAATTTTCCATTTAATATTTTCAGACCATGTTTTACCATGGGTAACTGAAACCATAGAAAGCAAAACTGCAGATAAGGGAGGACTACTGTATCTAATTTGGAGAGGTGACTGTTTAGGTCTTGCATTATTTTCTTAATATTGAAAACATATTTTTGGATAGTCATCCTTCATCAAATATGTCTGTTATAAATATTTTCTCCCAGTCTGTATCTTATCTTTTTATTCTCTTGACAATGTCTTTTGTAGAACAGAAGTGTTTGATTTTAATAAAGTCCAGTTATGAATTTTTTCCACATGTCATTCCAGTGGTGTTATACCTAAAAGTCATAGCCATACCCAAGGTCATCTAGATTTTCTCCTATGTTATCTTATAGGAATTTTATAGTCTTGCATTTGACTATTTAAGATCTGTTATGCATTTTGAGTTAATTTTTCTGAAGAGTGTAAGGTCTGTGTCTAGATTTTTTTTTCTTTAACATGTGAATCTCTAGCCGTTCCAGTATCATTTGTTGAAAATAAGTTTTTCTCCATTGTATTGTCTTTGTTCCTTTGTCAAAGACCAGTTAACTATATTTATGTGGATCTATTTCTGGGCTCTCTATTCTGTTCTATTGATCTATTTGTCTACTGTTTCACCATTACCACATTGTCTTTATTACTGTGGCTTTATATTAAGTTTTAAAGTCATGTAGTGTCAGTCCTCTAACTTTGTTCTTCCCCTTCAATATTGTGTTGGCCATTCTGGGCCTTTTGTCTCTCTTTATGAACTTTAGGAACAGTTTGCTGATAAACATAGAATAGCTTGCAGAAATTTTTATTGGTATTTTATTGCTACTATAGATTAATTTGGGAAAAACTGATATTTTGATAGTACTTAATCCTACTATCCATTAACATAGAATATCAGTCATTTATTTAGTTTTTCCTTGATTTTCTTCATCAATGTTTTTTTTTATTTTTCCTTATATAGATCTTGTAAATATTTGTTAGATTTATACCTAAGTATTTCACTTTGAGAGATGCTAATATAAATGGTAATGCCTTTTTAATTTCAAATTCCCAGTGTACTCTTTACATGCTAGACAGAGTGCTAGAGCTCAGGGATGGCCATAAGTCAGGAGACAATACTCCTTCTACCTTAGGATGTTTTAGTCATTGTTCTATATAAAAACAAAACAGTGGTTGCCATCAAAATGCCTGACCACAAAAGAGAAAGAAATTTAATTTACAGTTGATGATACAACTGAAGATAGACTTAAATGTATTTGCTCTTTGAATTGATTGCTAATTATGAAACAATTGTCGTATTTCTAAGAGATGAGTTTTTCTAATTTTTAAATTATCATTTTGGATAACAAGGTAAAAATTTAAAAGGTAATGATCAGGGGAATGGACACGCTTGAAGTTCTGACTCGGGGGGATGGGGTGGGGGGAGGGGATGGGTGTATACCTACATGATGAGTGTAATGTGCACTGCAGGGGTATGTTATGATCAGCTTTAAGCAGTTGAATGAGTACTCTGCATCTTGGCTGGAGAATGGAGTATAAGGGGCAGGAATAATATCAAGGAAACCATTAAGATACAGTGTGTGGACAAAAAACAAATTATCATTTGAACTCAAGTTTTAGTAGCAAAGACCTTAAGTAGTCAATTCTGGAGATACTTTGGTATTAAAATCAACTGGATATCCTGAAGTTTTCCATGCAAGAAAGAGTGGAATTAAGAGTACCAGCTTGGGTTTATCCTGAGCTACTAGGAAAATTATGTGAGTTAAGTTATTGAGACAAGAAAGCTTGAAATGAGGGATAGGATTCTATGGGGAAATAAGATTTCTGAGTCAGACACATGAAGTTTAAGATGTTTATTAGACAATCAGATTTGTCAAATTGGCAATGGAAATTGTCAGAAGTTCCTAAATGAGATCAGAGTTCAAGGTACAATGGATATTCAAAATAAGAGCACTAGATGAAGTCATTCAGGCATTGAAGGTAGAGTAGACAATAGGACTGAGATGCAAACCCAAGAATATTTCACTGTACAGTGTTGATACAAGGGAAGAGGAGATGCCAGGAAAGGAAACAAATTTGTCCTGAGATATATAAAGCAAAGATAGAGGGAGTTAGAGATTTTAAGAGAGAGCAACATTTCAAGCAGTGATAGCTAAGTGTGTGAAATGTTGCTGAGAAAGTTGAATAAAAGGAAGACCAGAAAATGACTACTGAACTTGGTAAGATGAAGTTGTGTGTGAATTACTTTGAAGGTAATTTCAGTGAAGCGGTTGAGTTTAAATCCAATTTGGACGGGAATTGAGTGAGACAACAAAGTAAAGGCAGCAAATACAGTTAGGGTTGTCAAGAGTTTTTCTGTGTAAGGAGGCCACATATGAGACTCACAGTTGAAACTACTTTGAAAATATTTCCCTTTAAGTTAAGCCATATTTCTTCATCTGTAAAATCTGGGGTTTTCTGGTCATTTGGTATTACTTAAAGAATCAATGTTCAATTATTTCACAAAGGATTTCTGGTTTTAAGATTAACTACCATACCAATAAGAATAGTACAGATTATATTCTCTATATCAGCAAGTTCCAATTGTGTAGAACTACATAGCAACTACTGGATGAAATGCACAGTTGTGCTGCGTGAATGCTGCCATCTTCACTGACAGATAGGCTAGATACAGAATGGATGCCCACATAACATTGTTTTATTAGTTAATTCAAAAACAAAATAGCTTTTTCAAAAAATACAAGTAGACACAAAAATATTAAGTATCTTTGCTGTAATGCACATGAATTGGGATTTGAGACCCTATACAAGGAAATCTTGGGATCTTGAGACATGGATTGGGGGTCAAATAGTTTTGGTGGGGGGAATTTTGAGGAAACTCCATGAGAAAGGGGGAAAGGGAGATGGGAAAGAGAAGATGGCAACATGACATGCACCCATGAAACAATACCCACCTAGAGAAACTGTTTTTAGTCCCACTGGCAACCTCCTAAGATAAATAGTAGAACTTGACTCAGAATTTTCCCTCTGAGAGATGAGGAAAATGGGATATTTATTTACCATTTCCTGCTTCTCAATGGCTGTCCTATGTCATAGCCATTGCATAATATATGATACAGGGATACACACAAGAAGCATCTATTTTTGTGGGGAAGGTATCATGTGGCCAAGAAAAGGTTAAGGGAATATATGAAGAGATACCAACAGGTCGGCTTCAACAGCCTCGTTCATCGACCTCTTCTTATGATATTTCTCCTCCTTTGGTGTGTTTTAAATGAAAACAAAATGAATTTCTCTAATTTTCTACACGCTTTAAATCTGGAAAGCACTAGATATACTGTTTTTATTGTAAGTACATATTGTAAGTACGCTGTGAAGATTTAGATTCTGCAAGTCAGCCAGGTTAGCAAGATCATCCAGGCCAGCATATTTTTTGTTAATTGATACATTTTGTATGTACTTGAAGTTTTTAAAATGATTATGGGTTTATATTCACAGGTTGAAAGGCAAATAACAAATGGACCCATAAAGTAGATTTTTTTAGTATGTTATAGATCCAGAAGCTGCCATGAAATTATTAAACAGGCTTAAAGGAAGTTCAAATCTAAGACCAAATTAATTATGCAAGTTAATTAACAGAATAATCAAAATAAACTATTTTTAATCCTCTGGCTCTATTGTCTTTATTTGCCTTTAACACCTACCCCAGGTAAGATAAATAGTAGAGTTGAGGAGAAGGTTTCCAGGGGAAAAATTGTGCTCAAGAGACTGAATTTCAATCACTCCATCATTTGACATTACAATCCCCTACTCAATGTGTTCTATTCGTTGGACCTTTGTTTCTACAAATTCCCCTAATGCATTCAGACCAGTTACCTATTTAAACACTAAGTAAACTATAATTGATGTTAATTAACCCACTGCCCAAATATATTGAACCCAATTTGATATATTAATTCATACATGATTTATAAAAATGCGTTTATATATTTTATCCCCAGATGGGTTATATTATTGGCTCTGGAATATGTTGCCACATATTTCAGTTTTATCTCAAATTAGTAATATACTATATATAGAAAGGATAAATGTCATTTACTAAGATTCTTTAATCAGGAAAATGGTATAGTTTAGAAAATATAGTAGTATGTTATATGGCAATGTTCTTTTAAAAACAAATCCATTTTTCATTGAGGAGAAAATGGACTGACAATTAATACATTTGTACTCAGTATTGTGAATCATCCACCAGTCATTGAGAAGGTGTGCTAGCTTTTTAAGAGAAATGCTTCTCAATATATCTCAATATTATCAGCTCTGAAGCATACATGTAACCATGTAACACCTCTCTTGTCTATGTAAAGAGATTCCATAAATATTGAATGAGACATCCACAAGGTAAACTTTTAAAATTAGCTTTCACACTAGTTCCCCCATTCTGTTTTGCCACTTGACTTTGTTTTAACTTTTTAATTACAACAGTTTTTCTGAGGGGAAATTTCTTTAGGATGCTCTGTTGTCTGCATATGGTCTATAAAGCAACCCTGAAATGGACATGCACCATTAAAATGAATCAGTATGATTTAAAATGCAGAAGTTATTTCCTGATGTACCACCATCTGAAGCACTTTACAATCACATTTTCAAAATGGATCTATGCTTTATTTTTGTTATACATATTGCAGCCGATATACTAGACTAGCTTATTTGTTTTGTATTTGCTTGAGATCAGAGTAAGATAAATAAGCTTGCCTTTTGTAATACTGCAAAATATGTAAATGTTAAGATTTTAAGTGGGGCCCTAGAAAATAAATTTACTTTGGTGCCCATGCAAAAGACCTTAAATGTATTATTAAACGTGCATATATATATGGATTGTAGGTTTTCTGTCTTTTCAAGTACAGAACATCGATAGCACTCTCCTCCTTTGTGACTATGTAGAAGTTACACAGTCTGCTAAATTGAGATGTTAGGCTGTAACAAAACATTGCCTAATGTATGCGCTCTATGGTTTATGGTGGAATTCAGTATAATACTTCCTGGAAATTAAAAGAACAATCTTCTCTAGATATTAATCAAGGTTTCACAATATTTTATAGAGAGGAGATTACTTAGAATTAACTAAATTAAACGGACTACATATATGGAAGGTCAATAAATGCCTTGTTCACACATAGAAATTCATGAGATAAAATGATCTGAACATACCATAGAGTTTTCACAAATCTCTATTTTTTTTACTTTTACTCATTAACCATCATCCTCATTTCATTTACTATAGATTGAGTTGCATGAATATATTGAGCAAAATAGTAAATTTATACTTTTCTGATGTAGGAAATCTAGACAATGTTTTACTAACATTATTATTTAACTCACACATATACTTAATGAGACAAATAAATATTCCATATAGTTTTTCATCAATAGATATTTTTCTCAGGTAATTTTGCTTTGATAATTTTACTTCGTATTTTAGTAGTTATAAGTTAAAAGGTGTCAAATAAATGAGAAAAATAGGATGAGAATGGTTATATTTTACATATTTGTACATCATTTAAAGTATATAAAGGGAGCTTTTTAAGGATTAAAATATAATCATTAAATATTATACATATACTATCTCTAGCATATATCTTTATTTTTATGACATACTTACCAAATGATCTAAAATATATAGTCTGAGATTGCAAGGGAGAGATGCTTAGTACAGAGTTTGTTAGGACTCCACAATTCTTGTTTGCTTAGAAGATCCCGAATCATCTAAGAATCTCTATTACAGCAATTTCATCTGTCTGTATCTTGCCCTACATGTCTATTGCATACTATTTCTTGTCACACGATTTTAAACAATTTCATGGCTCAAAGTGACAAAGTATGACCTGCCATTGCTGAAGCTAAAGACAGTTCTAGCTGATTTAAATGCTGTTGCTGCAGAGGCTTTCCTGTCTACATATTCAGGATAACATAAGAAGCTTCTTTATAGGCAGAGCGGCCCACAGCATGGATGGGTATTGAGGCAGCACCGGAGATGGCTTCTTGGAGTCCTTTGAACTACATTGCTTTAAGTGTCTCAGCACGCTAACCGGATAAATCAAAAGTTAGGAATCTGTCCTCCTTCTTTGCACACATATCCACCTCAAACATCGGTGGAAGCATCTTGTAAAAATTCATCACTAAATCATGTATTAAATAGGCAGATGAGTGACTGATAAATTGTGATGTGTTTTGCAGGTGTGTGTATTGTGTATGGGTGCACTTGTGTGTGTATTGGTATAGTATTTTTTGCCACATATCACTAGAATATAGTTTATACTTAGATTTCTCTGATTTAAAAAGAAAGATAACCTCTCCTTCCAGTGGGGTACATATGGTCACTGCATAGGAAGGAAGAGAGGATATTTTATTGTATGTTATACTATAGGGCATTTTTAATGTACATGCTCTTCACTTTAAGATGGATGATCTGAGATTCTAATATCGTGCGTACCATTTTAATCTTTGTATAGAACATGACAGTTCTTGTATGTACAGGAAAAGACCTGGTTTTGCTATAGAGTAAGAGTGTCTAAAATTGTTCTATGGAGTTAGTTGCCAAATAATGATTTCACTATATATGGAACTAATCTGTCCTCATCAATTATCTTCCTGTCATTCTTTTGGCTGTTTAATTTTTCATCAAATTGTAAATAACAGAAATCACTGTTTGTGAACATTGTGTAATTTCATACTGCTATGCATCATTGGAAGGCAACTGTGATTATTTGTAGACAACCTAGAGGAGAGAAGAGCCACAAGGAGGCAAGAAAAGAAAAAGGAAAGTAAATGGTGCACCCATCTTGGCAGGATGTAAGTGCTGCAGAGCTGAATTAAGGGAATATGGACCCATTTTTGCCTCATTGCTGATGGCCTTTTTCACTATACTGATATATCTTTTCTTTTTAATTCTTTGATATTTGGCTAAGAAGAGGGAAGGTAGGCTTTGGCAGATCACAAACTTGTCCCAAGGCACTGAAGTTTCTTAGGGACTGCTGCTTGTAAAACATTACAACATAAATGAATTCGATACATTTTAATTTTCATAAAACTGGAATGTAGTTTGAAATATGTTTACAAGTATGGGCATTGATACATAGGGAAATGTCTTAGGACAAAGATTTGTGGTACAATAGGACTGTAACTGACCTTGGAAATTGTTTACTTCAGCATTTTGATTTTAGATCTAAGATCACTGTGTTCCATACCAGTAAACTTGCTTAGGATGACAGAGCTAATTGTGAATAGAAGTGTGAATAGAGCCTAGATTGCCTGTACCTCTTTTATTAATTTTCTTTGTAGACTGTAGGCTCCCAGAAATGAAGAAGGTCACGACATATACTTCTTGGATGTAGTTTTAATATTAATTTTTATTTTAATATTGGTAGTCATATTGGAGTACATGTTCTTATTAATCTAAGAGATCACAGTTTAATTATTAATCATTTTATTCTTAGTATAAATGATTTTTTAAAGTAATGTGCTTAAAATCTGATAAACCCAAATTTATCAGATTTTATCTTTGGCTTTTTATAATCAGTAAATAGAAAAGGAAGCATATTACAGCATTCAGTAAAATAAAATACAACAAAAACTGAAAGCTGTGTATGTGCATGAAAATAAAAGCATACATATGCTACATTATTGGAACACAGCCTACCCAGGACTTGTTATTGACAGAGGTATATATTTTTTTATTTGAGTAATATTAAGAATTCATTTATAATTTGCATGTTTTATGTATGGTATTCATTGAATTCTTCTATAAACCCTGTATTATACATGGGATAGCGATTTTTAGTCCCGTTTAGCACCAAAGGATAAGTTATTTGCCTTAATTTTCACAGTAAACTAGATATAGAGAATAAGAATGAACATAATTCCCATGACTCCAACTTTATAATTCTTTTCCTTTATTTGAGGAAATACAGAAACTTAAAATCAAAGCTTTCTCTGACCTTTTAAAATAAATTAATGGCAAAATCACCTTTTTATTCGAGAAGATACACTCAGGAATATACGTTGTAAACAAATCATATTTGTTACTGTTTGCCTATTTAGATGCCACTGTCAAAAACTATCAATGCCAATGAACAGAAAATTGAAGCCAAGCATCTGTGAATTCCGTGCACACTCTTGCAGAGTGCTGTAATCTGTATCATAGGCATCATTAACTTAAGCAATTAAGTTCAATGTCCTAGTTTCTGTTGACAAGTGCTACTATTTTTAGAATTTTTCTCCATGTCTTACATTGCTTCATTGCTCTTGTACCTCATGAGAAAAAAGAATCACATTTTATGTTAATTCTTTCTAAGATTCCCCACTGCAGCCAAAGGGTGATAAACATGAACTGTCACTATAATTAAGCCAAAGTGCTACTCTTAAGGAAGTTCCACTTAGAGAAAGTCATTTCTAAAGGTGGTTACTTTAAATACAAACTGATCATTAATTTCAGGGCCACTTCTAGGAACTCTCCTAGTGATTATAAATCAGTAAAATTGGTTTATGGCTACACTAATACTCTTTAAAATAACTTACTAGAAATCATGCTTGAATAGGCACTTGGCAATATGAGTCATTTTCTCTTCTTACCATATTTATTTCCTATCAATTATTGTACAAGTTATCTATTGGATTTCAGTGACAACATGTATAATTATTGACTAAATTTTAGGAAAATTGCTTTTAGAAAAAAGGTAAAGTTTATAGAATATGAAGTTGTATATTGGTAAGCATATCAGACTGTATACTAAAAAAGGTAGTAATATTGTCTTTTCTTATTTTAAGTTGTAAATAAAGAATTCATTTTGCAATTGTTAACACTGATTAAATATTATAAATTAAAATCATGTCCAGAAAAGTAATAATACCATCTTTTAAAAGCAATGCTGTAGTCATTCCTCTAAGACATGTACCTCTTTCAAAACTCAGTGAAGTAATCTATAAAAGCAACATAAGAGCAATAAACCTTGTCTTTCATAGCTTTGTAGTCTAACTGAGCAAATAAAACCAATGCTTGTGAATCAATTCTGCTCAATTCAAAAGAAATATATCAATGAGTTATGGAGTATTGACACTGGGTATAAGTTTTGGAAGGGTCAGAAAACCCTAGCTCTAGTCCTAAATTTGGCATGTATGTGTTTTTGGAAAAGTCCCAAAGCTTAGATTCTAGGGTTACTCCTTGTCACTTAAGGGCCAGTATTATACCTCTATGATGTAAGTCCTAAGCTTCTCATCTGAATGGATTTTGGAATTCAGACTTTTTCAGATTTCAAATGATAACAGGGTACAAACAAGGTCTGTTACTTGACATTTCCACTGGGCTCAGGAACTGCACCCTGTCATTAAGCACATTATTATTTCTACGGGGGACCATCAATAACCTCACTAAGGAGACGCTTTCACTCTCTCTCATTGCCTTGCATACGGTCAGGTTTTGCTACAAAGTGAGTTCGTGCCAAATGTGGAAAAAATCTTTTTGCCTCCAGGACATTTGGGATATTGGCATTTTAGACAAGACTGGTGGCTCATACCCCACAGCCTGAAAATTGTAAAATGTGTCTATTTTACATGCTAGAACTAAGCGTCATTTCAGTGAACATTGAGCACTTCATCTCACACTTCATGTGCAAGTTAAGAAGGAAAATCATGAAATGAAGAGTGTTTGGAAAACTGCCAAAGCCCTGCAGCAGCTGCATGTCCAGGTGGGATTTTATGGGGCTTTGACAGGGGAAGTGTCACTCAAGTGTCTGACACAATTGTCTTCTCATGGCAGGAGGTGGGATCTTTGATGGCTTAGTGGGCATAATAGCTACAATTAATCCTCCCAGCAGAAATGGCTCTTCTACAGAATTTATAAGTCACTTCTAAAAATGCAAACCTAACTACCAGGAAACAAATGATGGCCCTTGGAGGCCAAGAGACAGAACATCTCATTTCCCTTACCAACCTAGCCCTAGTAGTAACAGTGAGATCACTTTTAAATCTAAACTGAGAATAATTTAAAATATAGAAATGGCACAACATGAGACACAGGTGTGAGTAATTAATTTAAGCACTGAAAATAATTACTATGTATATAAATGCATATGCATATATCCATACATCTCTGATATGTAGATCATTATAGCATAGATTTGCTTAACAAAATTAACACTCCTGTTTTGCATTTTTTGATCTTTCTATTAAGTGACCATTCTCAAAATTCTTGCTGAACAGATGCAAGTGCTGTACACATGAACCTGGCTTTATACAACAAATGTATTTTTTAAATGAGTGTAAGTAGACGCATATATTAACTTTACCAGAATAACAAGGCACTAAAAGAAATCCTGTGTGAATCATTTTGCTCTTATTATATATAATCACTTCTAAAGTAGAGTAGGCCTGGAATTTTACCAATGGATTTAAAAAATATATAGTGATTTGTGTATTAAAAAATAACTTCAGAGGAGGTTTTATACCATACAACTACTAAAAGTGAAGACAACTACTTTCAAAATGTGATAAATATATCATTCCTTTTCTGACTCCAATTCTAAAAATTTAATAATATACTACTATGAAAACTTGCCAAAAATTATTTAAATGGCTTATTTGGAATTAAGCATAACGATTCTTTCTATTATTTTGTGTAGTTTTCTCCTGAAATATTAATGAAGTAATATAGAATCAATTCTTTCTCTCTCTCTCTCTCTCTATATATATATATATATGTGTGTGTGTGTGTGTGTGTGTGTGTGTATGTAATGTATCTGATATACCCCTCAGATATATATGATTATATTCATTCTTAGGGTATATTGTGTGATATTTTGGTAATTTAAAATATAAAATTGCTTTGTGCTAAAAAAACCTTTTTTTCCTATGTCAATCAACACTCACATGTTTTGTAGTTCACTTGGAATATTGGCTTAAAAACAAGAAATCACAGTAGAACAACTCATTGACATTCAATAGGAAAATAGTGCTGACAGAATGCTACAAGAACTAGAGTGAATCCATGCCAAAAGAGTAAATTAAAAACAGTCTGATAGCTGTCTTAACATTTTACAAGGCGAGCAATATGATGAAGTTGTGAGCTGACATCATAAAATCATTTGAAACCAACACTGCATTCTGTTTCAGAGATACAATTGTTATAACCTTGCTGCTTTGATTAAACAGTGCAACTCTGAAGCTTTGGAAAGTAGGGCATCTATACAGATCATGGACATACGGCCACTCACACATATTTTTATATACACCCTCAAAGACAAATGAACAAACTTTCTCTGGAACTGAATTTCAGCACCACCTCATTTATTTGGCCACTTACTATATCTTGGTTTAAAAACATCATGTATTTACACCAAGCTCTGATGCATTTCCATCAATACATCATCTTGACAGCACAAACCTTGTGGACAAGTGGAGATGGTCGGCCATGTCCTTTACACAGGGAGAATGTGTATTGCCCTTCTCATGAAAATCTTCTACTTCATCAGTCCTTTATTCACTTACCATTCATTTATTAACTGGCAATATGTTCAAAAATGAAATTAATAATTTATTCAACAATTTCATACACACTTATTGGGATAATTACTGTGTGTTTATCACTTTGCTTGCTGATATGCAAACATGGCCTCTGTTCTTATGGGCCCCACTTCCATGAAGTCTCTTTCTAAGTTCACAAACTTCATGTATCTTAAAGGAAGAATATTGCTAACCCATTCATTCACTTACCCATTCATTCCAGAAATACATGTGCAAATATTATTTACAGATACTTTTTTGGTTCTTATACACAGTATCAATGTGCACATACATTATTTGCTCTTCTGAAGAACTCCCTGACATTTTGAATATGCAAGCTCTAGTTATATCTGTGTTCAGATTTGTGTGTTATATTAATATTATTAAACTTGTTGCATACCTTATATAATACATAAATACAACTATTGACTAGACCTACATTACCTTATTTTAGTGTGGTACATGGACCAAGGCTAATCCCAAACATTTTGGTATCTAAACACAGCCAGATAAATGCATAATTTGAGCATCAAAGTTGTGTAAATGTTTTTACAAAAGTATCAGTCTGAAATAGATTGGAATTAAAAAGAAAAAACAACTAGTCTTTCACCAAAGATAGTTTGAGAAGTATTGAACAGGACCAGTTCTTCTCAAATGGGTGTACTTATTCCTCCTTCCTTCCTCAGAGAACATTTGGCAATGTCTGGAGACAATTTTGGTTGCCACACTGTGTTGGTGGTGCTACCATTATCTAGTGGGTAGAGGCCAGGACTACTGTTAAACATCTCATGTTGCACAGGGCAGCTCCCAACCATAAAGAATTATTCGTCCTAAGATGTCAGAGTGCTGAAGTTCAGAAATCCTGTCTTTAAGCTAATCAAGAGTTTGGGGTTGACAGTATAGACTAAACCATATTTGTTAAAGGTTATTGAAGAATTTGCTTCAGAAAAAAAATTATGAAAGTTGTTAGGGCAGTGATACAAGATGAGTCTAGAGAAAGTAGACTGGCTGAAAAAGAGTGTTATAATTCAAAGGTGAAGAGATGAGAGGTTTAAACTAGGGTAGAGATGGCAGTGAATGAAAGAGAGAGAAAAACAGATATGCATTTTATGGATTGCTGTAGGGGTGAAGAAAGAAGAATTAGCTTTATGCCTCCCAGCATACTAATCCCTAATGTTGATAGAACATGCTGCAGACAGCAACATGAGGGAAGGAGGTGGGAATGACTGGCCACATTTTGCATTCCTGCAAGCTGCTAAATATCTTACTATATGTAAGGCAGCCCACAACCAAGACTTATCCAGCCCAACGTCAGTAGCGCCTAGGATGGAAAACTCTGTTCTAAGCAATTGTAGACTACTAAATGCAGCAATCATTTTCAGCCTTTTTGTGAAGTCTCAAGAAGTGATTCCATTATATCAAATTTCTTTGAGATTTCATAAACATTATTTTTATTTAAATTTAATCTTTCTCCTACACCAGTTGGAGTGGATTTAAGTTTGTTTCTTTTCACTCTTCAAGGTATCTTCAGTGCGTGCTTTGCAAACATCACAATTTAGCAGCAACATTTTCACCCAGTTGATAGTTGGACACAAAGGACATTTCTTTACTAATATGTAATCCTATTATCTTTATAGTTTTGCCAGATATGCATATTACTAAAAGTTTCAGCCTGCTCTAACGCTCATTTGCGATTAATGGCACAGTAAGAAAATATCTACATCTCAAGGTCATAATAAAAGGTGCTTATTTGGTCTTCAGGATTCGGAAGCAAAAGGCCCTTGGTGTGTCAGTTCTGATGGGGTCAAAGCCCAAGAGTTAGGTCTTTAATCTTTTTAATGAATTGTTTAATATTCTTTTTAAAATGCAGTGTTATTTCAATAGGTCACACAGGAGGCCATTTACATCAGAAAAATCATAAAAGATGAAAGCTAAGGAGAGGTCTTTGTCAAGTGGATTCACAGCTAAACTGAATATTGGAATGTGTAGCTTAAAGTTCATACAATTAACCTCCAATGTAAATAAACAAAAAATAGTTCATGGTGCCCAAACAAATTGAGCTTTTGACCACTAGGTAAGTGGTTTTAGCTCTCCATTGTTAGCTATTCATGTTTTCTAAATTCAAGTATTATGTTATATGCTCTACAGAATTTCTAGGAAAGATGGTAGGTTTTAGGCAAGGCAATCAGTATGGTAATAGTTGATCAAACTCCTTTGTGATATAGAGTGGTGCAACATATTAGTACTCATTAGCACAATTCTCAACAAATGAATAACTATATAAGAACCTCTAAAAACATCATTTCCAATATCTGGCAGTAGAAAAATCTCAGCAAAGTAACACCAACCACCACCACTATCATCAACTACTGCTAACATTTATAGAGCATAAGGTACCTCTTAATCACTATTTTAAATTTCTTTAAATTTACTATATTTAAAATCTTCATAGCAGCAATACAAACTAGATACTCTAATCACCAGTTTATGGTAGACAAAGAAACTTAGACACAGAATGACGAGATTGCTTACACAAGGGCAGTACATAGGTTGTGATAGGGTAAAGTTCAACATGAGCACAAAATAAATTGCCACTTGAGAACAAAAGATATATACAGTCGTCCTTCAGCATCCATGGGAGATTGCTTCTAGGACCTCTCAGGGATAACAAAATCCACAGATTCTCAAGTCACTGATATAAAATGGTGTAGTATTTGCACACAGCCTATGCATATCCTCCCATACACTTTAAATCACCTCTAGATTACTTATAATGCCTAATACAATGTAAATGCTGTGTAATAGTTGTTATACTATGTTGTTTAGGGAATAATGACAAGAAAAAGCACAGTACCTATTTAGTATAGACACAACTATGTTGAATATGTTTCATCTGTCCACAGTTGGTTGAATCCACATATGTGGAACCCATGGATATGGAAGACCAGTTGTATTTTTATAATCCTGCACCACAGTTATTGTTGTTACCCTAAAGCCTGTTGAGTATTCAGTAAGGTAGGGTTTTGTGGTCAAATAAATTTAGGAAACATCCCATTTTATATTTGCCATTGGAAAACCACAGCACACGAGCAAACTAAGGCTTGCCTCTTTATTTTTTTTTATTTCAGCTCATTATGGGGGTACAAAAGTTCAGGTTATATATCTTGCCCATGCCCCCCCATCCCCCCGAGTCTGAGCTTCAAGCGTGTCCATTCCCTAGATAGTGCTCATCGCACTCATCACATAGGTATGCACCCATCCCCTCCCCCCATCTCCCCCAGTCAGAACTTCAAGCATGTCCATTCCCCAGACAGTGCGCATTGCACTCATCAAGTAGGTATACACCCATCCCTTCCCCCCAGCCCCCACCCCTGTCCGATATCCAATTGGTGTTATTCCCAAATGTGCACTTAGGTGATGATCAGGGAAACCAGTTTGCTGGTGAGTACATGTGGTGCTTATTTTTCCATTTGTGGGATACTTCACTTAATAGAATGGGTTCTAACTCTCTCCAGGAGAACGAAAGATATTCCATATCACCGTTATTTCTTATAGCTGAGTAATATTCCATGGTATACATATACCACATTTAGCTAATCCATTCATGAATTGATGGGCATTTGGGTTGTTTCCACATAATTCATAATTTAGTAACCCCTTATTTCAGATTAGCATACTAGAATTAAACTTTTCAATTCAACTTTTTTCAAACCATTTTATCTCACAAACAAAATAGTGATATCAATAATTCATGTTTTGAATCTATAGATGACACTTTGAAATATAATAAATAACATGTTAGTATAAAAGCATCCAGTGTATGATAGATAAAATATGCAATAAGAATACAAAAGTAGTCTAGTTTAAAAGAAGCATGAAATGTATATTATAAAAGCTATTAAAGATTATGATAGTCCATAACGGTAATTTTTAATAGTAATTTTTACTAGCCTATGGTTATTTAACTGCTAATTACCCAGTTTTAATTATCTATTATTCTTTAAAAAACTACCTGAAAACTTTGTAGTTTAAAACAACAAATGATTTATTATTTTTCAATGGACAGGTTTCAACTGTGTGCATTCCCTATTCCATGGAGTCTCAGAACTCTTTATTCCTCCACATGGTCTCTCCCCTCTTTCCCTTTCTCTCCTTTTCTCTCCTCCTCCTCCCCCTTCCCCCAAACAGTGTGGTTTCTCCTCATTTCCTAGTCTAGCTTGGACATCCTCATCGTAGGGTGGTCGGTCTCCAAGAGTAAGTAAAGAGGCTGTGTTTGGAGCTCTCAGAACATCACTTTTGTTGCAAACTATTGATCAGTAACTGGAGGAGAGCCAGGTTCTTCTCCCTGATGTGAGACATATCAGTATTTCAGTGATTTATACCAATTTTGGGAATCACTAATAAAAAATGTTTTAATGGTCTTGAGTATGTTTAAAGTACAAGGAGAATCAGTTAAGTCAGAGTTTTTATCATATATTTTATATGATCTTACTTAGTTCCAGGACACTTTCACACAATCAAAGACTGGGACTTCTAAAATGTCAAATATGAGAAATATAAATATTATGTATGTTTCTATTTCTGAAATATATATTCATATAAATGTAAATAAACAAGTACTTATAAATTTCTCTAGTTTTAACTAGATTTATAACTCTAGATTATAACTCTAGATTTAATGTTAATAAAATTAAGGTTTTATTTAGTTTTTATTGTCTTTCTTGACATTATTGAATTATCTTTATAGCCCAGCAGTTTTCACCTGTGCTCAATACACCCCTTGGGGTTTTTCTATGGCGCTACTATAGAGCTTGCCATGCTTGAATTCTAAACTAAACCTACATTTTAACATTGGAAGGGTGGTATCTATGCTGTTTTATTTATTGAGTTGTTAATATGAAGTTTCTTTAATGAATTAATTACTTACCTAAAAAGTATGGATAATCATACAACTTTTACTTGGAGAAATGCAATCTCTGATAGATTCAATGATTTATGAAAGGTTAAGTAGCTGATCTGTAAGAAATATACAGAAACTAAGTCTCTTAATTCTGAATTCAGGAGACTTAATTTCTCTATTAAAGTATAGGGTTTTCTGTATTATAATTGGTATGTTATGACAATAGTTGCAATATATAGGGAAAGAAGACTTTTAAGAAACATAAGAAGACACAGAATAGAGTTTCTTAACCTTGGGAGTGTTGATATTTTTGTCCAGGTAACTATTTATTGTAGAGGGGCTCTCTTGTGAACTGTGGGATATTTAGCAACTCCTCACTAGAAACACACTTGCCCCCATGTTTTGACAAGAAAAAATGTCTCCAGACATTGTCAAATGTCTCCTGCATGGCAAAATCTCCCCCAGTTGAGAATCACTCGTGTATAGAAGGAAAAAGTTTGTAAAATAGTCACTGGATGAAGAAAAAGACAAGAAAGACAAGGGATAATACCCAGTAACATCCATTTTCTTTGACAATTTAAACAGCAATGGGAATTTCAGGATATATATCTTTAGAGTTTCAAATACCATAGTGATTTGTCCTGTATATTTTTAGACTATGATAATAACATTTTTATATAATATCTTCATACCATATGTGTTTTTATCACTGAGTGAAATAATGGCATATTATGAATGCTTAAGGTATGCCTAGAATTAAATATTTTTACATGTTTATTATATAATACATTTGTACAAATAGATCACAATTTGTATAAACATGCTGCAAGAGATTTTTGAGCTTTACAATTACAATTTCCATCAATTTCAACATTTTGGGGGGTGAGTTCCAGGTTTTGGCTATGCTGTGTTAATATCAATTCGCATTTGAGACTTTGTAAACCAGAAGTCATCAAAAAAGTTAAGTGTAAGAAGAACTCAGCATACCATATATTTAAAAGTCAGTGCTGGGTCTGTCTTTCCCAATGGTATAATTAAACCAAGTCTTAATTCAGCAGAAATTTAAATTAGCAGAATTAGATCTTAAATAAGTAATTTTCGAGCTCTGGAAAGCCTACTTAAAACAAAAACTGCTCATATGTCCTAGATATAAATCTGATTAAATGCAGATTTTTCAAATATTGCTGAATTTTTCTTACTAGGGATTATGAAACTACTGGATAAGAACAAAACAGGTAATATATATCTTTTAATTGTCAGAACTGTCCATACCAAAGCAAATCAAACTGTTGGTCTACTACTGCATGTGCAGTAGTCTTTCAGGTAAGATCCCCTTAATATGGACAGAGACAACCTGAGAAAGTATGGAAAGTGTTGATCAATTACAGAAGGGCAACATATAATTGTGCCACTGAGATAGTCCAAAAGCCAGGTGAGATATTTTTGAGTATACATTACAGTTACTGTTTTCTCTCCCCCCCTTCCTACTTATTTCCTATTTCTTATTCTTACACTGCTCCATGTGGCTTGTACCTCAAAACCCCTGAGATACTGAAAGCTTCCTATATGTAGTACTTGAGAGATTCACCCGATGACCCCCATTCCCAGGTTGCCATCCCAGGTACCCAAGGTCAGTACATAGGTTGTGTTAGGGTAAAGTTCAACATGAGCACACACAAAAAATTGCCACTTGAGAACAAAAGATATATACAGTCGTCCTTCAGCATCCATGGGAGATTGCTTCTAGGACCTCTCAGGGATACCAAAACATGTAGATGCTCAAGTCACTGATATAAAAATGGTGTAGTATTTGCATATAGCCTATGCATATCCTCCCATACACTCTACATCATCTCTAGGTTACTTATAATGCCCAATACAATGTAAATGCTGTATGATATTGATAGTTGTTATACTATGTTATTTAGGGAAAATGACAAGAAAATGCCTGATGGCACAAAATCCGGAATTCCCTGTTGCACCGTCTCCAGGTGTAACCTCAAGCTGCCAGTCATGGCGTGGGGGAGGAGCTGTTTTCTGGCTGTGCAAGGGGTCGCAGGGAATTTGGGATCTAGCTGTTTTTCGTATAGACTTTCAGACAATCTTTCTATTTTTACACCTACTGTGTTTCCTTACATTGGGAGGTAACAGTTTCCTCCATTCCTGAGTCTTTTATGGATTCTTTAGTGTGAATTGGACTTCTTTTTGGCAACTGTACCTGCAATTTTAAGATCATTCCACTGATGTAGTAAGTCCTTTACTACTGCTCCGTCTGCTTTCTAGCATGACAAATTTTGTTACTCTTTTCAATTCTGTTTTTTGTGATCTTGTGGGTGTATGTTTTTGTTTCATATAATAATCATCTTACTGGTTTTTCAAGGAGTAGAGATAAACATGTGTTCCTGCTACCATAGCTGGAATTCTCGGAGTATTTCCTCAGCGTCAAAAATTTGGAAGTTAATTGAGAAGTTTATTTCAAGTTAATATGACTTGCAACTTTGATAGAACTTTATACTTATATGTGCTTAGAGTATTATTTTACTTTAGAAAATGTAGAAATTTATAAAAATTTAAAAGATTGTGATTTACTATATTAGCTTTTAGATGTGGTATTCTCTATGTTAATTTATATGAGCTGTTACATTTATCTGGATCTGTTAGGTAGTTAATAGTGTTAATACAAATTCAGGATAAATATATATATAATTTATTAAAGAAAAATACTATTGTAACTGAAATAATATTGTATACATCATTTGCATCATATAGTATACATTAGACTATATACAAAATTCTAAATTTAGGGTAATATTCACCTACCCAACAGGTACATTCCATGGTTTGCAGATAAATGTACTAAGAATTAAAGTACAAATATTGAGTTGATATATTTATAAATGTGGAGGCTACTATAGAAATTTGAATTTAAAATATTTAAAAATTAACAGTACAGTTGATTTGTCCTCTTTTCATAGTTTCTAGGTTATTTCTAGTGCATCATTTAGTTATAGGAGTGTGATATGGAAAACACTGACAAAATTTAAAAAGAGATAAATACTATGATGGCATCATAACATCTGTTGCACCTCTTATCTCCTCTCCCCTCCAAAAAGGCTGACGTCTTCAAAATGTTTGTATAGAGCATATCACAATTAGATAGGAAAATGAAATTGTGTTGCAGCTACCTGTCTTTAGCACATTATGATCAGTCATTTTCAGAGAGTGGGAAGTAGGCAGAAGAAAGCAGCAAGGAGGGAGTAAGTATTTAAGAATTTACGAACGATTTTTTTTCCCAAACACACACATATACATACACAAAAGCTTTCATAGATATACAAGTGGATCCATATGAATAAGACTTCAGGAGAAATATTTACATTCTGTAGTGAGGAATATAATTTTCAAAAAAAAAAAATTAGCTGAGTGTGATGGCCCATGTTCAGCAATGAAAAAAAGATGTTAATTTCTTTGGAAAAGGTATGACTAGATTAACACAGAAAGTAATGTAAAAGTTTGAGCAGAGTTATTTACTGTTTATTTGTACAACTCCAGCTATTAAAGTGGTATAATTATCCCAATATATTTTGTTACTGGTGATAAAACTTTGAATTTTAAAGTATGTTATTATTTTCATCATCAATATTAGTTTTCAGATTATTTAAGCAATTCATTCAACTGTTTCTGGAAAAGCTCAATTTAAATGATTATATATAGCTATTATTTTCCACTAGAAAAGGAATTGTACTTCAAAGTTCAGGTAGCAAACTTTGTGTTTTAATGAGGTATGTATTTCTAGTGTTCCAACTTCCTTCAAAGAAAGAATAATTCTATGCTTATAGCAAAATATTAATATTAGACATCCTTAAACTCTTCTCTTTTAAAAACATCTGACACCAATGTATTTTAATAGACTTTAAGATAATTTCCTGTCTTTTCTTTCAAATGACTTTATATAAAATTCATGTAGGTTAATGTGAATGTTGAATATATGAAAAAGCACATTTAGGACAAAATAAAAAGCACATATGCTCTTATAATTATTTTCCTAATGCAACCTCTTCTTACAATTCCATTTCCTAGAATAAAGAATAAAGATGGGTTATTTTCAAAGTGAGATTTCTTTAATTATCTTATTCCTGCAAGATCCATCCTTCAGAAGGGACTTTCTTACTGTTTGGTGGTTTGAGTTTTACTTAAAATTGTTTTAATATGTATCTTTAATTTAATAATATGTAACAATTTGAGGCATAAATTACAAAATTCTAAAATAAAATTGTCAGTTATTACAGCAGATGGAAAACTTGAATCCTAAGCTTAGGATTCTTGTTTTAGAGTTCTGTTTTTTCTTTGATGTATCTCAATATGCTGTTGTCCAAATGAACTTTCTACAGGTGACAAGTTTGACAGTTAGCAGACTGTGGTTCTTCAGAGGGCTCTTAATGCTGGCCCTTCATTACATCTTGGAATTAAATAATGTTTTTGCAATAAAGTAGAAAGTAAAACTTTTCTCCCTCATTGCCAATACCTGGCACAGAGACAAATGGCCCATGGCTCTGATGTCTTGCCCTGGTCTAAAGAGGATTGTTACAGTTAACTTTACGTGTTAACTTGATTGAGCCACTGGCTGCCTAGACATTTGGTTAAACATTATTCTGAGTGTGTCTGCAAGGATGTATCTGGATGAAATTAACATTATAATCAGTGGACTGAGCAAGGCAGATTGCCCTCCCTAATGTGAGCAAGCCTCATCTGATCAGCCGAAAACCTGAATGAAGAAAAAAGCTGACTCTTCCATAACTAAGATGGAATTCCTCCTACCCTACTGCCTTGATCTGGTACATCATTATCCCTGCCTTTGTACTCAAACTGAAACATCAGCTCTTCCTTGCTCCTGAGCCTGTCAACCTTCAGACTGAAACAACACCATTAGCTCTTCTGGTTCTCAGAACTTAGAACTCAGAGTGGAACTCCAACATTGGCTCTTCTGCATTGACTGGGAAGGAATGGGATCCTGAAAGTTGGAATGGGAACGTGTGGGAAGTCTTGATGAAGTTGGGGACACTGAGCCCTCAAACTCTTATGTGTCTTCTTCACCAATGAAGAGGCCTCTCCACCTCTAGTGGAAGCCACCTTCCCACTTCCAGTGGAACTGGCCTCTCAACCGTATCAGAGGAGATTAACCCTTTCTAGGCTGAGGAAACTATAATGGCCCACCTTGAGGCAGTGGCCATGCAAGCCACTGATTCTACTCTGGATCCACCACTACCATCCTTCTTTGCTTCTAGTCCTCTAATTAGTCTTCAACTCATGCAGGGTCCTAAAGATAAGGTCCAAAGTGTGACTCGTGAGGAGATTTCCTATAAACCAAAAAACTTTTGCGTTTTCTAATTTAGGCAGAAATTCAGAAAATATGTGTAGGAAAGGATATTAAAGATGTGGGATAGCAGTGGAAGGAACACAAATTTGGATCAGACTGAATTTATTGATATGAACTCACTTAGCAGAGATTCTGCATTTAGTGTTTTAGCAAGTGTTCTATCTGCCTGGTTGGTTGGCTGAAACATGAACCAAAATTTGGCCTACAGTGAGCAAATTGGAAATGCCTAAACTGCCTTAGCTTGATATAGAGGAAGGGATTCAAAGCTTTAGCAGATTGCAATATTCAAGTGGATCTGTCATTTAAGACCTACTCACCCACTCTGGAAGGGTTCAGAAGACATTCTTCCCACCATGACTGAGGAATAGATTTGTGAGGGGAGCCCCGGCACCCTTGAAATGCTCTGTGATTATTATTCCTTGTAAGCTGGACCTCACAGTGGGAACTGGAGTCACTGAATGGGGAAACTTAAATGCAAGGGAGTAATTGCAACCCAAAATGGCAGGGACCATATATATGATGGTACTCAATCACCAAACGTAATGTGGATGCAATTATCATGACGGGTAACACATTCAAAGCAGTAATCAGACTAGTCTGACTTGCGCAGACCCATGGCATTGGCTAGTGCATCATGATATTCTTAGAAGTAAAATAAGAAGCCTATTAAATTCTTACTTGATCTAGTTATAACCTATGACTTTAAAATCAGAAAAGTTCTATGTTAAATGAACAAAAGTCTAACATGAATCATAAAAAATGGAGAGACTCAGTCCCTCAATCAACCCCTAGACTTGAGGCAGTTTATAAACCTAGAAACCCTTGAATGGAGGGGAGACTAGGTCCCTTAAAGAAAGACCCCAGAAGGCTGCCAAAAGTGTATACTGTTAGTCTTTTTCTCAGCCTTCCCCAAAAGGACCTAAGAATTTAGCAGGGAAATGTACACTGGGGAAAAGGAAATGAGAAGAACTTTCAGGGAATACCTGAAACTGGTTCTGAACTAATGTTAATTCTGGGAGACTCAAAACATCACTGTAGCCTACCACTCGGAGTAGGAGTTTATAGAGGTTAAGGAATCAATGGAGTTTTAGCTCAGATCGACCTCACAGTGGGAATGGTAGGTCCTTGAACTCACCCTGTGATTATTTCTCCTGTTACAGAATGCATAATTGGAATAGACATACTCAGAAGCTGGGAGAATCCCCACACTGGTTCTCTGACCTGCAATGTGAGGACAATTATGGTATGAAAGGCAAATTTAAAGCTACTAGAACTGCCTGTACCTAGGAAGACAGTAAACGAAAAGCAATACCACATCCCTGGAGGAATTACAGAGATTACTGCCACTATCAGGGACTTGAAAGGTACAGGGAGAGTGAGGCCTATCAGATTCTCATTCGATTTATCTACTTGGCCTGTGCAGAAGAAAGATGGATCTTGGAAAATGACAATAGGATATCGTAAGCATAACCAGGTGATGACTTCAGTTGCAGCTGTTGTGCCAGATGTCTTCTGATTGCTTCAGCCAATTAACACATTTCCTGATATCTGGTATGCAGCTATTGATCTGGCCATATTTTTTTCTCTATATCTGTCAATGAGGACCACCAAAAGTAGTTTACTTTCAGTTGACAATGCCAGCAATCAATACACCTTCATTGTCCTATTTCAGGGGTATATCAGCCCTCCAGAGGACTATGTGGTAATTTAATTTGCAGGAATCTTGATCATCTTTGCCTTCTGAAAGATATCAAACTGGTCCATTACACTCATGACATTATGCCAATTGGACTTGTCTTACAATTTGATGATGTAGGTCAACATTAATTTTCAGGATTTTTTTTTTATTCCTGAAGTGATTTTTGAATTTTCTTTTATGAACAAAGCCTGTATTTTATACTAATTTTATATATGTAATTCATATATAAAATACAGAATGTTAATAAACCAAAGCATAATAGACAATAAATATTTTTTGAATTAGTGAAGGAATGAATAAAGGCTCTTTTGACTTTGGGGAAGAGAGATTTATGTGGGACACTATAAAAAGCAGAGGTGTATTTTACAGATACACTCTGGGATGAAACTTAGACTGTAATTAAAATTCTGTTCAGAAACCATACGTAGAATAAACAGGACTAGTCTCGCTCTCCTGATCTGCTAGTACTCATCTAGGTCATGACTCACTAACCGTCACTATATTCTAGAGTCCATAGTGTGGAAGGAATCTCTTCTTGACCTAGGTAATTATGCTCATGACTCCTGGGTTATGCCTGTAACACTGTGTTTTGGACAGGCTGCTTTTGGGCTAGATGACATGTAATCTCTTCTCCTTCCTACCCAACATACACAAATAGAGCCCAAAGTTGTTTCTTTGAGGAGAAGCCTATGTATGGCAAGGAAAGATGTAAACCAAGGGAAAAGAAGAGGAGGAATAGGAAGGCACAGGGGAGGGGGAGGAGGAGGTATGAGGGAGAAGGCGAGAATGAGAGAGAGAGGTAGGAAGTGGGGTGTGGGGGGTTATGCCAGTTACTGGCATGTATGATAGAATGTTCCTAGGAATACAAGACCATCTTTCATGCTCTCCAGTATCTATATACATTATATCCAGAAATCGTACCTTAGGCCTGTGGTCCCCAAATCTCCAAGCCATGGACCAGTATAGGTCCGTGGCCTGTTAGGAACCGGGCTGCACAGCAGGAGGTGAGTGGGGGACAAGCAAGTGAGCAAGGGAAGCTTCATCTGTATTTACAGCTGCTCCCCATTGCTTGCATCACCACCTTAGCTCTGCCTCCTGTCAGATCAGCAGTGGCATTAGATTCTTATAGGAGTGCAGACCCTGCTATAAACTGCACACGCGAGGGATCTAGGTTGTGGCTCCTTATGAGGATCTAATGCCTGATGATCTGATGTGGAGCTCAGGCAGTGATGCTAGTGCTGGGGAGTGGCTACAAATACAGATTATCATTAGCAAGGAAGTTTGACTGCACAATAAATGTATGCAGTTGAATCATCCTGAAACTATCCTCCCCCTCAACCCCATCCATGGAAAAAGTGTCTTCTATGAAATTGGTCCCTGGTATCAAAGAGGTTGGGGACCGCTGCATTAACTCAATTAGGAATCAGCTTCTCAAGGACATGTCATTGCTTCCTGATATAGAGGGTTTAACTGTTCACCAATGTCTCCTGCCCCACTCTACCTAGTTTAATTTGGTCATGGTCATGTTGTATGTTTTAGCCAGCACAATATGAGATAAAATGTGTCACTGGTGGACATGCAATGTGAGCAAGAAATATAACTGTGTCATAACCCACTCTGATTTAAAGACCTGCATATATTGCTAAAATATATGCAGCCTGTTCTATTCTGATTGACGCTGCAGTATTGATACATTTTCCAGGTCAAAGAGCAGCTATCATTTGAGATGAGTCTTGAAGGATAGGTAAAATTTTCAAATGTTAGAAATAATAAATGGAACATAGAACATTTCAGGTGATGGAAAAGTGAACACATTTTAGAAGTGGAACAGTAGGGTTCACCTCAGGTGGAGGGGCAGTGATGCAATCTCACTCAAGCACCATACATGGAGAGTCTTGAAAATAAAATTGGGTGTATGATCCAGGTCCATATGCTAAACAACCATAGATGTCAGGACAGAAAGAATATTTAATTAAGTGGGCTGGGATGACATTAACAATGTTTGACAAAAAGAGAATTAATTTTATGATGTGACCTACACCTAAAAAATATTATCTGGCTTACATTTTAGAAGTGGTGGGAAAAGTAAAGATGTTTATAAAGTGAATAATAAAATGGGGAGGCATAAAAACTGACCTGCAGAAACAACAGGATAGGAAAGAGGACACCGAATATAAATAATAAAGTACAGGTAGAACCTGTGTGATTTGATATCTGTAAAACTAAGCTGAGAAAGAGATGGGGGAGAAATAGACATTAATAGTTCAAGACAACTCTAAAATAGCTTAAGACAACTCAGCTGAAGATGACTATTAAAAAATGCTTTCCTTGATGGGTGTGCGTATGGTAAGTTTGTTTTAGGCCACCTTATATTTTAATGGTTAGTGGTATATTCAGGGAAAAATGTCAAACGGTCTGTTGAAAATGGAAAGAAGAGAATCTAGAGCCTATAGAGCATATATAGATGTAGAATCTGCACAGAATAATGTTTGAATATATGAAAGTAAATGAGATTCACATGGAGCAGAGTATTAAGAAAGCACAAATATAGTGTAAAATCAGCACCAGCACTTCTTTAAAGAAAGCAGTAAAAAAGGAAGCAGTCATTGAAGGAGTCCAGGCAAAGGACAATGACAAAGAAAAGCTAAGAAAGAGTTTTCAAAGTCAAGAGGGAGATTATCAACATGAATTGCCACCTAGAGGTCCAGATACTTAGGGCCAATCAGGAGGGATTTTTCTCCAGAATTGCAGGAGCACTTGAGAGATCCATGTCAGCAGACTAACGATGACACAAGCTGGGGTGCACGGGGTTGGTGTGTGAGTGGTGACAAGTTGTTCAAGGACATAGACTCTTCTCCCAAGAAGTATTTCAGTAAAAGAAATGGGGAGCAATTGGAAATAATTTGAGGTATCGGAGGATTAAGGTCAGACTAAAAGTGGCTTGTGCATATTTTTAGTTTGAGGGTTAGAAAGCAGCAGAGCAACAGAAACAAAAGCATAGCTGACTCATGATGCTGGAGGTAGTGGGGGATGATAGAATCAGAAGGTTGCACATGCTAGTTTAGTGAAGTAGAGGAAAGAGTATTTCAGAGAAAATAATAAAGAAAGGTAAAGGATAAAACAATTCAAAGCTATTTGGGGTAAGAAGTAGTGAAGTTATAGGAGTTCATGTAAGGTTTTCTTCTTGTTCAGTGAATAGAAGGCAGCTTCACTGCTGAGTGTAAGGAGAACATGCAGGAAATCTGGGTTTGGAGGACGGTGGAAATGAAATATAGAGAATCCTGATCAGCTCTGAGAGCTTGGTGAAATTTGCTGTGGATGTAAATAATAAGTAATTTTCCTAGGCCGGGCGCGGTGGCTCACGCCTGTAATCCTAGCTCTGGGAGGCCGAGGCAGGTGGATCGCTCGAGGTCAGGAGTTCAAGACCAGCCTGAGCAAGAGTGAGACCCCGTCTCTACTAAAAATAGAAAGAAATTATCTGGCCAACTAAAAATATATATATACAAAAAAATTAGCCGGGCATGGTGGCTCATGCCTGTAGTCCCAGCTACTCGGGAGGCTGAGGCAGTAGGATCGCTTAAGCCCAGGAGTCTGAGGTTGCTGTGAGCTAGGCTGATGCCACGGCACTCACTCTAGCCCGGGCAACAAAGTGAGACTCTGTCTCAAAAAAAAAAAAAAAAAAAAAAAAAGTAATTTTCCCAAATGCAGCTTCAATATACCAGACCATTAGCAGACTGCATACACAGTTGAGTAGTATGTTGAAAACAAAAAAGGAGTATGGGCTTTGGAGTCAGACAGATATGAAATCAGTATCTGATGCTTCAATTTAATTTATTATCAGTGGGCACTTGGGCAGTTTGTATGTTCATACTGAGCTTGTTTCCTGATCTGTAACCTGGGGATACTACTACTACCCCTGTGTAGTTGTCTTATTACTGCCGAGGTAATGTACATAACGAGCATAGCAACCACAGTTTACCTATTTTAATTTTAGCTAAATGAATACTTAGTCATCTTCAAATGTTGACTATGTCTTATCATAATTCAAAAGCAATGAATCTCTCTGTGTATGAATGTATTAGTCTGTAAGATAGTTGATATCAAGAGTAATTTGTGGAATGTAACACTTTCCTGGTGCAGTTAAGACATGCCACATTAATTAATGCTAATTGTGACTCATAGGCAATGTTGGACCATAAATATTAAGTCCTTCTCAACAGTTTGTTGCCGGTTTAGTTAAGTACTATGGGCTTAGATGTTGATTAATAATATGAGTCTTATATTGGGCAGGAAACCAAATCTGGAGGTATCGTGTTCCCTTTAGCTTAGGAATCAACAATCTATGTTTCCTGGTCCAACTTGGCCAGCCACCTCTTTTTGTAGATAAAGTTTTACTAGAACACAGCCACATCCATTTGTTAAAATATTAGCAAATATGGCTGTTTTCATGTCATAATGACAGAGTGGAGTAGTTGCAGCAGAGACCATGTAGCTTGCAAACCCTAAAATATTTTATATTTGGCTCTTTACAGAAAAGTTGGGCAACCCCTGTTCTAGCTAATAAACTAACTTTGCTATTAAAATAGTACATAAATGTCATAGGTCACCATTATAATAGTTAATATTATTGATTCATGAAGAATCTTTACCATTTTGTAGTGTGGTATATAATTACATGGATTAGGTTTTTCATTTATCTGATAGTTGACCGAGCGTAACTATTATATGTCCTTTCTATACTTTTTATTAAAGAAATAACCATAAATATGATTTAAAAAATTTTAATATTGTTCCTATTTACTTTTTACTCATCATATTCAAAGAATAAAATGTTAAACAGCATATATGGAAACTTTAGAACTACCATGAGACTAACAAAAAAGATGAGTTAAAAATGCAATTAATATATATTACTAAGATGAAATATCATTAAATATTAACATAATAAAATATTAATTTCTACAAAGGATTCTGCTAACCCTGTTCAATTGCCCATTAAGTTGCAAATACAGACAAAGTTCAAAATTCTAATTGAAAAAAGTGGATACAAAATACTTCCTATATTGTGGTTTTTTTCCTCCAGTGATTTTTCATTTTAATGCATTCTATATTACCAGAAGCATGTTAGAGCCATGAAATATACCATCCCTCTTTTCTCCCGCCTCCTTATAAAGGACTATCAGTTGAAGACGGTATTCTCTGGTGAGAAAAAAAAGGAATTTTTAAAAGCATCTCGATTGCTTGTCACACAGATAATTCAATGGAGCCAAAGGTATCTAAGAGGTAGACATTAGAATGGTAACAGTAAGTAACTAACCCAAACCACATGCAATATACTTGTGTGTACATATAATAAAACAAGTAGTTCATGTCCACTTGCGAATTATTTCATTATAGCATATGTCTTAGTCACACATGTAATTATATACAAATAGCTACACTTTCTAAAACATCAACTAATAAGCTCTGCTGGCTTAATATCAGGATCACTGAAGAGCTGCGATTTTTCCTACACTTTAGTTGAGATTTGACATCACTAACTAAAACCCTTATATGTTGAGCTCCTACACACCTTTGTGCGTAGTTTCTTTTTCACACTCCAATAAATGTTACTCCATAATTCTTTCTCTTCTTTAAGCCAGGTTGGATAAGTGTGCCTGCATGACTGTATTAGTCATACAAGTGTTTATGCACTGTAATGTAAATTAGTTTTAAGGGCACCTTTATAATTGTACTTTGGGTTAGTCGAATATAACTTATTTCATGCATTTCTTATAATGGATGCCCTTACCTGTAATGAAGAGCAAAATTTATTTTATTGAAAAATGTTTCATGCATATTTATCTATACTTGTTCATCTATGGAATTATATTTTGTTACTGTACCAACCCTTTCCTTATATAAATGTCAAGCTTCCATCATATTGATGTAAATTTTTTCTAAGTAAATAACAATAAATTCATATGTAATGAAGTGAATAACATACTAATATAATCTCTATTCACATTGTGTATTTTATTTTTCTGTTGAGCAGGTGCTAGCTAGGACAGTGAGATTGCCTCATTCAGAAACTTATGCTAGCGTTTTTTCTTTAATTGCTGGCAGACCCATGTTTCTGCCCCCAAATCTCATAGCTAAAATGTTATTTATATTCGTTTAGTTATAGGTATTTCTCATCATATAAATTAAACTTTAATATAAGAATATTTTTATATTTCTTAAACCAGAGAAGAAAAATATATGTCTATTATTTTATAAGAACAAATACGCTACCTCTATAATGTGCAGGGTATTCTATATTGCCAACACTGTAACTTACTAACATTATTATATTGTATTTAAACCTTACCACAACTCCATGAACTACATAATAAATGTACTTTAGATTAAAAAATGATGTTTGAGCTATACAGTAAAATACTGTTGATCTGCAGCTGAAATGCAAACCTATGTAACGTTAGACACTGTGCTTTGAAGCACTCTATCATCCTGACTCCAAAGTTCACAACTACTATAATTTGATGGAAGTAATTAAAAATGAGTATGGATATAGGACAGTCTGTAAGTTGGAACTGAATTTTGGTAAGTTGAACATGATGAGTGAATTCTGCTTTGTAACTTCAATGTTCACACGAAAGTAGAAATTGACATGATCTATAGAGAACAATAATGGTGCTGATGAAGATATAGATACTTTTTTTAAAGCAAAAATAGGTACAGCCCTTAGAGTTGGGCAAGGGGCAGCCCTTATTCTCAGCCCTGTGCCTCTTGGGACATCATCGAGGGTCTGGGACCAGCCAGCTAAGACTTCAGTATGTCAGGGCACCCAGAATCTGGTCCTATATGAGCTCCAGTTGCCAAATGTTTACCTCAAAATCTTCTGTCTGTCTCCAGTGGCATGGGCTAGCTGGTACTGGCTCTGCCAGCTTATTGGTGGTGTGCGTCTTGACACTAGTACCAGGAGGTCACCCCACACACTAGGCAATGTCTAGGTCTCATGTCAGTCAGTCTTCCAGAGATGACTGAGTCTAATTCACCAAGTGTTTCTGAAGACCATTGCTCAGTAGTGCCAATGGTTTCTACCCGTTACTATACTTTCTCTCTTGTTTCCAACTAATGTGGGGATGCATACTACCCCAGGTTAGTTTTAAGTTTCTCTTCTTGTCCCATGCCATGGTCCTTGACCACCCTTTCAGTTGGTGGTAGGGTATGGAAGACGAGGGCTACATTGGAAAAGATCAAATGCTAGAAATTCAAGGATTAAGTTCGAATTAGTCTGAGAAAAGGCATGATTGGAAGATATACTTTGTAACATTTATGCTGTAAATTTTCAAGCAATGAATTTAGCATGTCTAGAACAAAATGATGATCTTTTGCATTTTTCTACCTAATTTGAGAAAGAATTGCATTTGTGGTTATCATTATCAAAGCACAGACATAAGCTTTGAGAGAGTCACTGAAAGCCAATATTCATGGAAACCACAATGGATGAGTGATGATATAATGTACATTATATAAGTGGCATTAGGAAACTACAGTGGTGAGAAGATTTATATTGTTCAATACAACAGGCTCCAAAGAGCCTTTGTGAGTAATATTGCTGTTACTTTATTCTTGTGGGGGAATGTATAAAATTATCCAAGAATGATACATTTGACAGTAAAGGATGAAAAGATGGTGCTTGGACACCAGGAAGGATGTCCACATGCCCTGTTTGGGCACTAAACAAATACATTAATTTCTCTTTTCCACTCTTATTCTTGATCATCATAAATACATCATTATAACTAAGATGAGCCCAGGGATTTTGTAATAAATATTTTAATCAATTCATTTATACAGACAGGGACCCCACAAAAGTACATGTCTTACCCTTGTACACTCTAGGAGTAGCCCTGTAAAGAGTTGCTATAAAGAATGTTCAAGAAAGTTGTAAAAAGTATCATGAAAAGCTTGCTGAGAAGCATGGAGGGCCCAATTGAGGATGGAGACCAGGCATTTGTAATCCAATAATCAATTAAATTGTAGGATATTTAACCCAGATGCTTGGTTATTGAAACAGGAAATAATCACATTTTCTTAGAACCTGGTAAAATGTAATTAGAGAAATAAAAGACAAGGAAGTAGAGGGTAGAGACAAGGGAATAATTAACTGTTGTAATGTGCTACCATGGCTGGATCAGAAAAAAATAAATTTAAGCAGAGAAAGCAGATATGGTCTGGTGTCCTTTGCAATTTTTGGCAGCAGACATGGATACTTTATTTTGAGTTTGTGTATTAGTCAGGGTTCTCCAGAGAAACAGAACCAATAGGATACATATATCCTATTGATATATATATATATATAATATATATATAAAAATCTGAATAATGATTGCTTGTCATATAAACAAAAGTTTTTAACTGTGTTATAGAAATTTATAAGCCTGTCCTTGTATGGGTGGAATTTTTGAGAACTTTTCTAATATTTCCTACCCTAGGTTAATAAACATACCTTATTATATCTTGTATCAAAAGTTTTATGCCTTAATCTTTCACATTTAATTGCTTAATCTACCTAGAATTGATTTTTGCATATAGAGTAAGGTAGGAATATGATAAGTTTTAATTAGAATTAATCAAATTTCTTGGTGCTTCTCAATGAATAGTCTATGGCTCCCTATCATTTTATTACTTCAGCTCTGCAATATCTTAAGTTTTCACATGTGTGAATATGAGTATGTGTGTGTTTCAAGGCTCCCTTTTGTATTCTATTGATCAATATTTCTTTGCCATAATCCATGTCTCACTGTTTTCGTTAATATATTTTATGTCTTAATTCTGAGTAGAACAAAACCATCTCCTTTTCACTTATTTATTAATGTCTCAGCTATTCTAAACTTTTGTTCTTGCACGTCATTCAGTATCAGCTTTACAAATTCCTTGGGAAAAATCTGTATTCCTTTGTCTAAAATTCTTTGAAATGATAGATGAAATGATGCTGTATCCTTAAATCTGATTGAATAAACAAGATATCTATTTCTACTTACTCCAGCGTTAGTACAGAGTTTACCTCTTTTTAAAATCTCTTTCATTATGGTAGGGGCATTGGAAACAAAAAGTATGTGTATGCCCATGTTGTAATTTTTTACAGGGAGTTTCCTTACCCTACTTTTGATAACTGCTTGTCGTCAGCTGCTATTAGTCCTGGGTTTTCATACTTTGGCTGAAATAGCCTCATGAATTGTGCTCTTGCAGCCTGTACTTACTCTGAACTAGTGTCCTGGGTCTTGTTGAAGCACAACTACTACCTGTTTTTTTGACATTTCCCCCAGCTTGCATTTTTCTGGTGCCATATATTTTTATTGCTGTACTTCTTTACCACCACCCCACAGTGAAGTAGGTTAGCTAATTACAAGGGGATTTATCTTTATGCCAGAACCAGGAGCAAGAACACAAAATATCTCTTTACTGTTAATATAAGTGTCTGCTCTTACCACTTGGTAAGCAAAGAGCCTTAATTTAGTGTGGTTTCTCTCCTGACCCTGGTGTTGTCCTCTTTTATTAAAGTTCATGGTGCTAGCCCACTGAATTTTCAAATATTTACATATTTATAATTCATCTTAGTAATATGGATCTAAGTTTGTGATGAATTCTCTTACTAAGTTAGGTTTGCTATTCTAAATTGTGATTATGATATAACAAAGCAAAACCTTGAACCACCTTCTCTGACATTGTATATACTCAACACAACACACAAACCCATATATGTATAATTGTATACGCACACACATACCCATATCAAAAATAATTCTTTTCCAATGAATTATGAATAAAACTATTTTCATTAATTCACTGGTTAAAATAGTTATATAAGAAATTAGTTGTATCTCATTTGTCATAAATCAAATGCTTTTCGAAAATGCCAGTTTTTTAAAGAATTTAAACAAATCTGGAGTTAATGTTCTTGTATATATATCTTGTACACATATGTAAGACTTTGTCCAGACATACATACAGGAGTGGAACTGCTGGGGCATAGGTTACCTGCATCTTCACCCTTACTATATAGATACTGCCAAATGGTTCTTCAAAGGAGTTGTACCACTGTTCACTTCCAACACTACAGGAAAGTTTCCATCACCCCATAAACTTGCTAATTATTGATAATTTCAGACATTATGTTTTTAACTTTTTTTGCCAAGCAAATTGAGTAAGAAATGATATGACATTACTGTTTTTATTTTGGATTTCCTGATAATGGCTGATGTGGAACCCTTTCTTAAATGCTTACTGGAAGTCCTGGTTTTCGTTTGTGTGTGTGTGTGTATGTGTGTGTGTGTGTATACATATATATATATCTCTCCATACACACACATATATATATACACATACACACACAGTGTATATCCTTCTAAATTCAATACTTTTTATTGATTGTTGACATTTTCAATCAAATAAATACTCTAAATTTTGTTCCATGGATTGGCAATATTTTCTCAATGACGTAACTTTTCCTTCTGTTTCTAAATTTAATTTTGAATGTATGATTTTAATTTTAAGTTTTGTGCTTTCAACATTCTGTTTAAAGAAAATGCGTATTCCTATTTAATAAAGTTCTATAATTTCATTTTGACTTTTCAACTTTTTTTCTTCACACATCTGAAGGTTATTTTTATGTGTGATAAGATGCAATAAATCTACAGTTGGCACTCTGTATTTGCAGGTCCTTCATCCATAGATTCAACCAACGGCAGATCAAAGATATTCAGGAAAAAAAATGATACAACTATAAGAGATAATATAAATAAATACATTTACATTGTATTGGGTATCATAGGTAATCTAGAGGTGATTTAAAATATATAGGAGGATGTGCACAGTATATATACATCAGTTTATATAAGAGACTTGAGCATCTACAGATTTTGGTATCTGTGGGGGTCCAGGAAGCAATCTCCTGCTGATATCAAGAAATGACTGTACTTCGATTTTGTGCATCTTCATAGCAAATTCTTCCAGCTCTGCTTATTTAATAGTCTGTCCCTTTCTCACTGATCTCAATGGCATCTCTGCTATATATCAAGTTTCCATACAGGTGCAGGTTTGTTTCTCAGCTTTATCTTATATTCTGTATATCATTTGGATTCTAACTGTGCCAAAATATAAAATATTTTTCTATAATTTTAATAATTTTTAATATCTCATAGGGTCAATTTATCTTTTTAACATAGTCTGTGAATTTCTTGGCTTTTTTTCTTCCAAATGAATATTAGGATTAGCTATGAATGGCCCACAAGATTTCCTCTAGGGATATATTTTTAATATATATGTATAAAATATATAAATAAATATAAATATACAAAAATATATTTATATACATATATAAAATATATAATATACATATAATATATATAAATATACATAAAATATATAAATATAAAATATATAATATGTATATATACATATATATAAAATACATAATATATAAAATCTATATTTACAGCTTTTTTGATCCAATATACTTATTTCTTATAAAAAATATTTTTCTTCTTTCAACTCTGAAGACTTTCAATTGGAATATTATATGTCTATTACAGATTATTCTATTATTTCTAGTTCTTAAGAAACAACTCTTTATTGCTATATTGACTTTTACTTATGATGTCTTACATTCTCTTTATTTTCCCTACTAGGGAAAGTGTAGTGTCTTAAGGTA